>NW_027736520.1:0-14200 GCF_054177405.1 Leptonychotes weddellii | reverse complement strand
GCGCCTGGGTGGCTCAGTTGGTTAAACGACTGCCTTCGGCTCAGGTCATGATCCTGGAGTCCCGGGATCGAGTCCCGCATCGGGCTCCCTGCTCGGCAGGGAGTCTGCTTCTCCCTCTGACCCTCCTCCCTCTCATGCTCTCTGTCTCTCATTCTCTCTCTCTCAAATAAATAAATAAAATCTTTAAAAAAAAAAAAAACTCACCAGCTAGAAATAGTCACATGACATATTCCCAAATGGGAAGAATTTGAATAATTGGTGAACAACACTGAAGACCATCACAAAGGGCAGTGGAGAATGAAGTTAGATTAAAGGTACCAGCATTGTCTTCAGTCTGTACAAACACCACACTTAGAAATCAATTCAAACTGCAAAATCCTGACAGTCTCCAAAACTCACCTCTTCACCCAGATCGCTTTTAAATTCCCCATCTGTTTATGTGACTCCTCACTGCAAGTCTCCACTTGGATATTTATGGTTGTTTTATTTATCAATTCACATTGATTCAACACACATTTGAGTACCCATCAGGCTAGGTGCTGGGGACACATATGTGAACGAAGCAGTGATATTCCCTGGCTTGACTGAATGTGATAAACCGCAGGAGATTGTGTGGGCAAAAACAGCACTGATAAAAAAAACAAGAATCATCAGGGGCATGGTCTCATTGCTTACCTGTGCATGGTGGCCACAGGAGATGAAGTGCCGTCTATCAGGCTTGGAGGTGTCTTACTTTATCTCTTCCACATTCGCTAAGGCTCCAAGCATGATGCTAGGCACACAATAGCAGCAGTTCCCTCTTATCTGCAGTTTGGTTTTGCTCTCAGAGGTTTCAGTCACCCACAGTCAACTGCGGTCCGGGACAGCGGCTCCTCCTTCTGACCAATCATCAGAAGGCAGAACGTCAGTGGTCGCCTAATGCTACGTCACAGTGCTCACGTCACAACGCCCCAGTCCCAGCGCCTCCATCACTCCTTGCCTGTCTTACCACGTGGGTATTTTATCATCTCTTAGCATCACCACAAGAAGAAGGGTAAGTACCTTACCCAAAAGGTATTTTGAGAGAGAGAGAGAAAGACCACGTTCACATACTCTTATACAGCGTATTGTTCTAATTGTTCTATTTTATTACTTACTGTTCTTAATCTCTTTTTTTTTAAGATTTTATTTATTTATTTGTGAGAGAGAGAATGAGAGAGAGTACATGAGAGGGGGGAGGGTCAGAGGGAGAAGCAGACTCCCTGCCGAGCAGGGAGCCCGATGCGGGACTCGATCCCGGGACTCCAGGATCATGACCTGAGCCGAAGGCAGTCGCTTAACCAACTGAGCCACCCAGGCGCCCCTGTTGTTAATCTCTTACTGTGCCTAGTTTATAAATTAAACTTTATCATAGGTATGTAAGTATAGGAAAAAACAATATGTATAGGATTTTGTACTATCTGTGGTTTCAGGCATCCACTGGGGGTCTCAGAACACATCCTCTGTGGATAAGGGGGGAGGGCGGTCTACTGTAGATCCTGTACTGCTGTTCCCTCTTGCACTCAATTCTCTTACCTCTTTCTTTCTCTTAATCTCCACCTCTCTCCTTTTCTTTACTGGCAGTGACAGAACCACCCAAAATTAATTTTTTTGTGAAAAGTACTAACCATATTCATGAAAGAGTTGGCAAAGAATATTGTTTCAGCTTTTTCATTTCTTAAGTAAGCAGAGTGATGAATTTACCTAGAAAAGAAAATGTCAAAGATAAATTCTGTGGATAATAAAAGTTCTTAACAAAGGCAGGTGGATTGATTTGAGTTCTGCCAAACACAGGTCTCCTGCTGACCTGCCCTCATTCTACAACTCAGCACAGAGCAAACCATTTATGCAGTATTTGAAAAGTGCCTTAAAAAAAAAAATCATGACTGAGATTTAGAAAGCAAGCTTGTATGGAAAGAAAAAAAAACTTGAGCCTTATCTCCTTTATTTAAAAAAAATGCTAGATCTAGCTTTTTTCAAAATTTAGTGAGAAATCTGGACCTGGCACACAGTAGACAATCAATATTATTTGCTGCTCTGAATTTATTTTTCCCATAAGAAATATTTTGACTTCCTCGCTAATATTGTCTACACACACATATTTTTCAAATGGTTTTTTGGAATATTTGAAAAGGAACTAAGATATAATTATGAAAAACATTATATAGTCACCCCCCCCCCAGTAATTGGTAAGTACCATATTGCAGTAAAGTCTTTTGAAGTCTAATCTTATAAAATTTACATTTTAAATTTTAGCCCCAGAAATTTAGAAAATTACAAACTGAACTTCATAATTTTCCAAGATTCAAATTCATTTCCAAGTAATGTTATGAGTCAGCAACCTTAAGACTATCATGCTAGATACCAGAATATATATACACATGTGTATATATAGAATATATATAGGCATTAATATTGCTCTAATATTAGGATACAGAGTCTCCACTACAAGGAGCTAAACAAAGAAAAACAATTATTCTAAAGAAGATAAAAATACACAACTTCCTAAATGAAGTCCATTTTGTCTGGCTTATTCCACATGGTTACATTTAAAAAAATAAATCATAGCATAAATAAACAAACAATCAGGCATAAATCAACCCTTTTGCTTAGATTTTAGGGAAAAATAGGAACTTGGGTCATTTAAGGAATATACATATATCTCTGAAAAGCCTGTAGCAAGATCATCTGAAATACCCTCCCTCACAGGGAAAGATTTTTGTTTTCTCTTGTTCGCCCTAGTTATCTCAACTTTCTTTCTTTCCATAAAGGTTTTCTGAGCACTGGAGACTAGAGGTTGGATCAGTCTAAGAGCTGACATTTTTGGGAGTAAGTGCAATGGGAGCAAAGAAGTGGGACTAGGGCAATGCTGTTATGAAAGATCATGAACCGTAGGCTGAATACAAAGACAGGAGAACAAAGTGATGTCAAATGACAGGACATGGCATTGGAAAGGATTTGGTGAGGTCCAACTACTAGGTCCAACTACTATTGAAATGAAGGCATGTAAGAAAGTTAGGAGAAAGGACACAGGTTGTATTAAGAAGTGAGTACCAATGAACAGTTTAAGAGGTAAAGAGAGAGGTGCCTGAGTGGCTCAGTCTGTTAAGCATCTGACTCTTGGTTTCAGCTCAGGTCATGATCTCATGGGCTGTGGGATCAAGCCCCGTGTTGGGCACCATGCTTTGCAGGGAGTCGGCTTGAGATTCTCTCCCTCTGCCCCTCCCCCCCATACACACACACATGCATTCTCTCTCTAAAATAAATAAATAAGTCTTTGGGGGAAAAAAAGAGGTAATGAGAACTGGACTGTGGCCCTGAGCACAAATAACAAGGCACAAGAGGAAGGGAAGATCCTTGCCAATAAGGAGGCTGGAGAACCACGAGGACAGAATGTTCTGTCTATGTCATCTGCATAGTTGTTAAAAAAAAAAAAAACAGGAGCTGCTGTGGAGAGCAAAACTTCACCTGTGCACCAGGTGTGGTATTACTCAATGGACAAAGAGGATGTATTTGGACAGTGCAAGCAAAGAAGATGGGAAGCAGACCCCAGAGCCAGCAGCCACTGCTTCTGAACATTGTCTCAAACACACTTCAAACCATAATAATAGCATTTATTGAGGACCTGCCACAGCCAGACACTCTGCTAAGAGCTTTATATTCACCTTCTCACTTACTATTCCCAGCAACCTAAAGCCATTATTTTCCCCAATCTTACCGAATAGGAAAGGGGGTAAAGAAGGATGAATTTGCTCATGTAAACATAATTAAATTTGTGGAATCCATGTTGAACCCAGGCAATCTATTCCAGATTCCATAGTCCTAACCATTAAACAATATGGTCACTCTGTTTAGAACCCCATCCAGGTGAGGCTAATGACCCTGGGTGGTAAGACTTTGTCTGGAATTCTCATAAAAAACTACAAGCGCCTAACCACTTGATCAAGACTAGTTTGGTAGATTTCAGAGGAGGGTCCTTAAACATGAGACATAAATAGAGACTAAAACTACACTATGGCAAACAGGTAAAAGGAAGGGAAGACCTATTTCCCATACCCCCAGGCAGACCCCTTTGTTAGACCTGCAAGAGTGCACTGATGGGAAAGAACACCATTTGACCAAGGAGATTCTGGAGGGGAAGTGTGTTTGCTGATTTGGCCATTCTGAGACTACTCATCAGGCAGTATCTGCAGCCCATAAAGAAAGAATAGATACGGTGAGGAGGATTCCTCAAGCTGCAATATGCTCAAGCCTAAGCTAGTTCAGGCTATTGAAGTAGATGATATATGCTGCCTTAGGTTATTTCTAAATGGCTGTGAAAACTGCTGAGAACCCTAACTCTATAAAGTATAAGAGAAAACTTTGGAAAGAGCATAAATAGGAACTCTGTAACTACTTCATCCTTAGTCAATAGATTCACTTGGGAACATTCTTTTTTTGTTGTCAAGTCAAAAATAAAAGTAAATTTCATTCAGTGGCCAGTGCAGAATCCTCATGTTTCTTATATCTAAATGAAGCAAAGTTGGTATCTGGAATAGCCTGCAAGAAACCCAAGGAAAAGAAACCCAGAAACTCTTCATTAACTCCCTTCCCTTTAGCAGAGCAAGTGTCAACTCCCAAACCAGAGGCAAACTATGGTTTTGATGATGTGAGTGAAGCCATGGGAAGAGAAGGGGAACAGGAGGCACTGCAGACACAAAGGATGCCCCCAAATCAGGAAAAAACAGGCTACAGTATCTATAAAGACAGTATTGTTAGAAGGTCTATGAAAAGGTTAGAGTAGAAGAAGCCAGGATAAAAGTTGGAAATCAGTACAGATATAGAGAGAAAGTTCTAGAAATAGGGATGTGTTACCTGGGAACAGGAGGGTTTAGCACAGAGAAATAAAACCAACAAGGCAAGGTGTACTTTTTTAGAGGGCTTGGGAGCATATTACCAGACAAAGTGGTTTCTAGTCACTGCTTTTTATATGCTTTTGTACCTATATACCATTTCATGCCCCTATTTTTCCACAAAAAATTCATATCCACTATAAACAAGTAAAAAATTATAGTTTAGCAAAAGAAAAGAGAACAACAACCCTAATTAGCTCTGTGGAAATATTATTAATCTTTGAAATATTCATCCAGATTTTTCATATATGTATATTTTCAAAAACATCATATTGTACATAATGGACTATAAATTGCTTTTCTCCCTTGGCATTATATTGTACCAAAACATCCAGGAAAAGATAATTCTTATGTTACAACCATTCCAAAGCATAGCAATTGATGGACAAGTTCCCAGCTATAGGCCAGTGTCACCAACCAACACTATGATACAAAATACTAAAGTATTTGCAAATTAAATCTAGTAATACACCATGACAAGTTGGATTTATTGAAGAATATGTTTCTAACATTGGAAAATTAATCCATATAATTCACTAGATCAAATATTAAAGGAGGAGAAAGGCATGATCATCTCAATGATAGATGTCACCTGTTCCTGATAAAAAAGAATAAATAATTAATGAAACCACTAGTCACTAGGAACAGAAAGGAAATCCTATAGCCTGAATGGGTATCTAGCAGAAACACTGAATTTAGTGGTAAAATATGAGAAGCATTTACAGTTAAGTTAGAGAGGGAAAGAGAGAGAAGGGTATTATGTATCAATGCTATATTCTAACATTTTCTTACTTTCTTTAAGGTTCTAACTAATACAAAACACACAAGAAATAAGAGGAATGAATATTCACAAAGAAGCGATAGGACTGTCACCATTTGCTGACAGGGACATATAAGAATCATTCCCCACCTCCAAGAAAAAGATTAGAAAAGGTAAAATATTTCAACAAAGTAGCTTATACATAAGATCAACCTACAAAATCAATTGCTTTCCTAAACACTGTCAAAAATTTTTGAATAAAATGAAAAAAATTGTAGTTAAAATAGCAACCACTACTATGAACTACCTAGTAATAAATGTAATCATGAAAGTATATTTGTGAAAAAAACATTTTTTGAAATATAAGACTTAAGTGATTTAAAAGATATAACAAGTTCTTGTATTGGAACATTCATTATAAAGATACTGTATGGTGACTAACATAATATAATAAAATTAAATTTTAAAAAAAGATCCTTTTCCTTTTGAAATTAAGCTATAAAGTTAATATTTAATGAAGGTAACATTTAAAAAACATATATGTTTTTGGGGCACCTGGGTGGCTCAGTCGTTAAGGGGGTCTGCCTTCAGCTCAGGTCATGATCCCAGCGTCCTGGGATCCAGCCCCACATCACGCTCCCTGCTAGGGGGAAGCCTGCTTCTCCCTCTCCCACTCCCCCTGCTTGTGTTCCCTCTCTCACTGTCTCTCTCTCTGTCAAATAAATAAATAAAATCTTTAAAAAAAAAGCTTAATAAAAACATATATTTTTTTAATTCATCCAGAGGCCTCCATTGATTTGGGAAAAAATAGAATTTTAAAGCAGGATGCAAAGGGAAAGAAAGAGGCAATATTCAGATTTTGACTTTAAAAAATATAATTTTTTTTCAAAAATATTTTTTCTTTTCTTTAAATTCAATTTAATTAACATATATTGTATTATTAGTTTCAGAGGTACAATTTAGTGATTCATCAGTTGCCTGCAACACAGAGTACTCATTACTTCAAGTGCCCTCCTTTAATGCCCATCACCCGATTACCGATTCCACAGCAAAGAATTTGTCTTGAAAGTCAAGGTTTGGAGGTACCTGGGTGGCTCAGTTGGTTAAGCGTCTCTCTTCAGCTCAGGTCATGATAACAGGGTCCTGGGATCGAGCCCTTTATCAGGCTCTCTGCTCAGCGGTTCTCTCTCTTAGCACCTACTTGTGCTCTCTCTCTCTGTCAAATAAATAAATAAAATCTTTAAAAAAAAAAGAGAAAAAAGAAAGTCAAGGTTTGTTGAGTGAGGAAAATAGTTTCTAGTTTTACAATCTCTCCTTTACATTTCAAGAGCTAAACTGACTGACCTAGATCATGGGGTTTACTATTATCATACTGTAGGCAGAATGTAACATGCCAGGTAAGAAAGGTTCCCAAAAGATGGAAAGAAAAAGCATAGATCACTCCTCCTTTGGAGGAAGAAGAAAGATTTGAAAGACAAGTATCTAACATAGAGATGTTGTCTGGATTCTTAAAAGGATATAAGGATCATAACAATATCAAGAAGAAAAAGGAAGGAAAAAAATGACACGTGTCTATAAGAAAGTAGGTAAAATAAAATTGAAAACAAGAAAGTAGGTAAAATATACTTATATTATATATATTATATATATAGACTTTAAAAGAATGAGAAAAACAAGTCAATCAATACAATTACATTCAGCTCAAAAATTATACCATGAACCTATTTCTGTGCCAATAAATATGTCTACAACATCATGTCTAATAGCTGCATATTTTACATTATATAAACATGCCATACATACTTTTCTGTTGCTAGGTACTTAGTTTGTCTCATATTATAACTTTTATATCATAATAAACAATTTTAGACATAAATTGTAGTACACTTTTTTTTTTTTAAGATTTTATTTATTTATTTGACAGAGAGAGAGATAGCGAGAGCAGGAACACAAGCAGAGGGAGTGGAAGAGGGAGAAGCAGGCTTCCCGCTGAGCAGGGAGCCCGATGTGGGGCTCGATCCCAGGCTGGGATCATGACCTGAGCCGAAGGCAGACGCTTAACGACTGAGCCACCCAGGCGCCCTTGTAGTACACTTTCTGATGTTTGTTGTGCAATAAGTTACTTAGGATAAATTGGTAGAACTAGAATTATTGAGACAAAATGCAAGCAAAATATTAAGACTTTTGATATATATTGATAGGTGGCTCTCCAAGATGGTTCTATCAGCTGTGTGGTGAGCTTTGGGGCTGGTATTTTAAACAAAGAGAGGAGAGGTAGGTAAACTTGATTGGAATAATAACTGAAAAAATTGTGCCAAAAGGGTAAGAACAGATCCAGACATTCCTGATCAATTCTGCTGGTTGGTCTTCTACACAGTTTTTTTTTCCTTTTCTTTAAATGTACTTAATCATAGTTGCTGCAGTGTAACAATAAGCCTCTTTTTCCAGATTAAAAAAAGTCTTCCCAGAATTAGTTTAGCATAATGAAAGGTAAGAAGGCATAGAAGAAAGAACACTAGATTGAGGTAAGATTGTGGATTCATATCTGAGCCCTATTTTGTATTTGTATGAATTTGGGTAAGTCACTTAATTTCTCTTACTCTTTTTTTTTCTTTTTTGTATTTCAATTTTTTATTTAAATCCTAGTTAGTTAACATATATGGTAAAATTGGTTTCAGGTATAGAATTTAGTGACTCATCACTTAGATATAACACCCAGTCCTCATCACAACAAATACCCTCCTTAATACCCATCACTCATTTGCCCATTCCCCATCCACCTCCCTCTATGGACCCTCAGTTTGTTCTTTATGGTTAAGAGTCTCACGGTTTGCTTCCTTTTCTTTTTTTTTTTTCCTTTCCCCTATGTTAATCTGTTTTGTTTCTTAAGTTCCACATGAGTGAAATCATTTTGTCTTTCTCTAACTTATTTTGCTTAGCGAGATATACTTTACTCCATCCATGTTGTTGCAAATGGCAAGATTTCATTCTTTTTGTTGGCTGAGTAATATTCCTCTGTGTGTGTGTGTGTGTGTGTGTGTGTGTGTGTGTGTATACCACAACTTCTTTATCCATTTGGTTTCTTTCTATAATTTGGCTATTGTTGGTAATGCTGCTATAAAAATCAGATACATGTGCCCCTTTGAATTAGTATTTTTTTGTGTCCTTTGGGTAAATACCTAGTAATGCAACTGCTGGGTTCTATTTTTAACTTTTTGAGGAACCTACATACCATTTTCTAGAATGGCTGCACTAGTTTGCATTCCCACCAACAGTGAAAGAAGGTTCCCCTTTCTCCACATTGCTACACCTGTTGTTTCCTGTGTTATTGATTTTAGCCACTCTAACAGGTGTAAGGTGGTATCTCATCGTGGTTTTGATTTGTATTTCTCTGATGATGAGTGATGCTGAGCATCTTTTCACGTGTCTGTTAGTCATCTGGATGTCTTCTTTGGAAAAATGTCTGTTCATGTCTTCTGCCCATTTCTTAACTGGATTATTTATATTTTGGATGTTGAGTTTGATAAGTTCTTTATAGATTTTGGGTACTAACCCTTTATCAAATATGTCATTTTCAAATATCTTCTCCCATTCCCATAGGTTGTCTTTTAGTTTTGTTGATTGACTTGTTTGCTGTGCAGAATCTTTTTATCTGGATTAAGTCCCAATAGTTCATTTTTGCTTTTGTTTCCGTTGCCTCCAGAGATGTGTCTAGTAAGAAGTTGCTATGGCTGAGGTCAAAGAGGTTGCTGCCTGTTCTCTCCTCTAGGATTTTGATGATTTCCTATTTCACATTTAGGTCGTTCATCCACTTTAAATTTATTTTTGTGTGTGGCATAAGAAAGTGGTCCAGTTTTATTCTTCTGCATGCTGCTGTCCAGTTTTCCCAACACCATTTGTTGACACTTTTTTCCATAGGATATTTTTTCCTGCTTTGTTGAAGATTAGTTGACCATATAGTTGTGGGTCCATTTCTGGGCCTCTATTCTGTTCCATTGATCTATGTGTCTGTTTTTGTGCCAGTACCATACTGTCATGATGATGACAGCTTTGTAATATACCTTGAAGTTGGGAATTGGGATGCCTCCAGCTCTGTTTTTCTTTTTCAAGATTGCTTTGGCTATTTGAGGTCTTTTGTGGTTCCATACAAGTTTTAGGATTGTTTTAGCTCTGTGAAAAATGCTGGTTGTATTTTGATAAGGATTGCATTAAATGTGTAGATTGTTTGAGTAGTATGGACATTTAAAAAATATTTGTTCTTCCAACCCAAGAGCATGGAATGTTTTTCCATTTCTTTGTGTCTTCCTCAATTTCTTTCATAAGTGTTCTATAGTTTTCAGAGTACATATCTTTTACCTCTTTGTTTAGGTATATTCCTAAGTATCTTATGGGTTTTTTTGTGCAATTGTAAATAAGGTCAATTCTTTGATTTCTTTTTCTGCTGCTTACTTATTTGTGCATAGAATGCAACAGATTTCTGTATGTTGATTTTATATCCTGCCACTTTGCTGAATTTGTATATCAGTTCCAGTAATTTTCGGTGGAGTCTTTCAGGTTTTCTACATAGAGTATCATGTCATCTGCGAATAGCAAAAGTTGGACTTCTTCCTTGCTGATTTGGATGCTTTTTATTTCTTTTTGTTTTCTGATTGTTGAGACTAGGACTTCCAGTACTATGTGAAATAACCATGGTAAGAGTGGACATCCCTGTCTTGTTCCTGACTGTAGAGGAAAAGCTCTCAGTTTTTCCCGATTGAGGATGATATTAGCTGTGGGTCTTTCATATATAGCCTCTATGATGTTGAGGTATGTTCCCTCTATCCCTACTTTGTTGAGGATCATTTTTTATTTTATTTTTTTGAAGAATTTTTTTATTATTAGAGAGAGAAAGGAAAGAGAGTGTGTGAGCAGGGGGAGGGAGAGAGAATCTCAAGCAGACTCTGTCCTGATCACACAGAGCCCAATGTGGGGCTCAATCTCACCACCCAGAGATTATGACCTGAGCTGAAATCAAGAGTTGGACACTCAATCAACTGAGCCATCGAGGAGCCCCAAGGGTCATTTTTAAAATATAAAGTAAGAATAATACCTTTGGTTGTTGTAGAGGTAAAATCACATATGTGAAAGGACCTGGAACAGTGCCTGACACCAAAGACAGTAAATTTTTATTTCATTTTCCTTCCTAGAGAGCAAAAAGATAAATGAGTTTTATTCAAATAAAATTACTTTATTTGTTGGACACTACACATGAGGAAATGTGTTGGACAAAAACCAGGATGGGGCTTGAGTTCTGGAGACACTTTGCTGGGATACTACATCTCTGTCACTAACTTTCTATATGATTTTTAGCAAATTGTCAGCTCTTCCTGAGATGCATTGTTTTTACCTATAATGAGGAAATGTGTTCTGAATCAAAGATCTAGACCTAAGGCTAATTTTGTATGTATGCACATTTTTTCCAGAAGTAAGGTCCAAAGCTGTCAATAGAATTTCAAAGAGATCTATGTGCAGTAATAGATAGTGATATTCTAGAATCTAGATGGTCTCTAAAATTTCATCTGTATCTAACACTCTCATTCTCATCAAACTCATAATTGACTGTTCCTTTTGGTTCAATGTTAGTCATTAATATGTTATGAAGCAGTGTAATGTTTTAGTGGTGATTTTCCAGCCAGAATTTGTAGGTTCTTTCTTGGCCTCTGTGCATCCCTGCAGTTTTCTCACAGCCACTGGGAAAATGGTATGGCCCCAGCTTTGCTACACCACAGGTTCTGATTACCTGAGCAGTTTCCTAGACTTATTATCCTCCTCATCCTACTTGGTTCATTTTTTTTTTTTTTAAGAAAATGTTCTCTCTCTAGGCTAATTCACCGGAGAACAAATTTAATTAATAGGTGGCAACATATTGCAACTCTCACTGCCAAGATACATGATTAAGAAGAGAGCCTGCAGGCTTCCAGATCTTTTGATTGTTTTTATTTCAAGCTTCTTAAAATGCACAAGATCATATTGAGAACAATGTCAGATTATAACTTCACCATGATAAATATGAATATCTGTGAATATTAAAAAGCAAACTGAAGAAAAAATACTAGATGTAAATGATTGTTAGTAAGCAATATATTTATTTGCAATGAAAATTATAGTGTTAAATGAATGCATCATGGGCTCAGAGAAGTAAAATATTTATTCTGTTAATATTTATCAAGAGTCAACAGTGTGCTATTTATCAAGAGTCAACAGTATGCTATGCAAGGGATGTAAAGGATAGAATGTTGAACTTGAATCCTCCCTTCAGGAAAATAATTTATCAGGACATGCAAGAATACAATATATGTTTGCAAATAACTGTAATGCAAGATTATAATACAAGTGTTATGTTCCAACTCAATATGGATAGATCAACTACCAAAGCTGTCAGTGGTCAAAAAGAAAACTTTAAAATGGAGGAAAGAAAGATCTCATACAGAAGTTAGCCATCAAGGTGATTTTTGACTCATAGGCTGGGTTTGAACACATGAAATATTGGTATACCAATATTCAAACAGAAGCAATGGAATGGACAAAGCAAAGAGGTAAATCTGAGGGGTTTGAGAACTCTTCAGGACATGCGCTTTAATCTCTCAGTAATATTTCTTAATTTCTTGAATCTAAGATACATAAATGGGAGTACTAAGAAACACAAGAGAGCAAGCCTGTACTAAATTGGGGAGGACCTTGAATGAAAAACTAGTTTTTATTTCATCTATAGGCTCTGAGGAAACATGGATGTTTTTTAAATAGGGAAGTGATATGATCTGAGTTTGCATGAGGAAGATTAATTTTTGGCAGTATATATTGTGGAAACTAACTGGGGAAACAAGAAACTAAGCAAAGATAATGATGTCAGTAATCCAAAGAGGGAGAAGAGAAAGAAGAGAAACTATCATGCTCAAATCATTCATTTTTTTTTAAAGATTTTATTTATTTATTTGACAGAGAGACACAGCAAGAGAGGGAACACAAGCAGGGGGAGTGGGAGAGAGCAGGGACCCTGATGTGAGCCTCAATCCCAGGATATTGGGATCATGACGTGAGCCAAAGGCAGATGCTTAATGACTGAGCCACTCAGGCGCCCAAATCAGTCATTTAAAAAAATTTTTTTTCAACAGTATGAAGGCTCTGGAGGAAGTGGGGGAGAAAATGCCACAGATCTGAGTCTGGGAGGATACTGGAGCTACAGAAACAGGACACTCAAAATCAGTAAGGAGAATAAGACAGGATTTGGATGGGAAGCTATGTAAACTGAGGAATGGAGATGAAAAAGACTGAAAAAAATTCAGAGACTCAGTGACCTATGTGACAATAACCAGCAGTCTAACATATATATTACTGGAGTCCAAAAAAGAGATGGAGAAAGAAAAAAAAATTTGAAGAAATAATGACCAAGAAAGTGTAAAGTTTTTTGAAAACTATAAACCAACAGCTCCAAGAAGTTCAACAAACCCTAAGGAAGATAATCACATCAATATTCAAGTTGCTAGAAATAGGAGCTAAAGATTAAATATTCACAACAGCCAGAGGAAAGAAGAGACTTTACAGTAAGACATAGTAAAATGGAACAAATAAGGGAAACTTGCAGACTATCATCAGAAATAATACAAGCTAGAAAAAATGGAACAATATTTTTAAAGCACTGAAAGAGCAAAGTTATTCATCTAGAACTCTATAGCCTCCCAAAATGAAGGTGAAATATCACATCGTGCATATTAAATCCATAAGTGTGGCAAGTGCAGGCCAGTGTGGACACTTATCTCCAGTGGGGTGGGAGGATAGAGAAGAGTACATGAATGGGATGGTGGGATTGCTAGAAGCAAAGAAAAACATAACAAAACAAAAAAACCCAACTTGATGAAAGGAACAATGGCTAACAAAGAGCTAAGTTTAGCCCAGATGAGAATCTCAGTCAGAAAAAGATGGTGCTCAGAGTAAGAATAATGCCATTATGAGAGTGAAGGTCAATTACTGAGGAAAGGAAATCCTCATGTTCTTGGGGTACAATGCAGAAGGCTCAGGGGCTATTGACAGGTGTTTTTCCTCAAGATTACCTAGTTCAATCACTTTAAATATCAGAGGATACAGTGACTTTCCTTTTTAAAAAGATCATAGTACATTGGATTTGTAAACATTTAGAAAATTACTTTTAAATTGATGAAGTTTGCAAGGGGGCGGAGCAAGATGGTGGAGAAGTAGGAGACCTGGATTTCGTCTCCTCTCAGGAATTCAGCTGGATAGGGATCAAACCATTCTGAACACCTACAAACTCAACAGGAGATCGAAGAAAAGAAGAGCAACAACTCTCTCATCAGAAAAGCGACCACTTTCTGGAAGGTAGGACGTGCGGAGAAGTGAATCCGAGGCGATATTCGGGAGGATAGATGGCAGAGGAGGGCCTCCGTCAGCCGCTTCTGGCAAGTGATAGAACCACGGAGCACAAAATCGGAACTTTTAAAAGTCTGCTCCGCTGAGGGACGTCACTCTGGTGGCTAAG
>NW_027736519.1:0-310 GCF_054177405.1 Leptonychotes weddellii | reverse complement strand
GAGGAAAGAACTGGACAAAACCGTTCAGCGGCTGCCCGGACACGCCGCCCAGAGTGAACTGTTCTGTAGACAGACCGCGTAGCCAAGGATCCGGGGAGGCAGGGGCCGCCCACCTTAGTCAGGGGGTGTCCATGGTGAAAGCCCCCAGCAGGGGAGTTTAGCCACCCCCTCCTTGTCATGAAGGACCCTTCAGCTAGACCTCAACGCCTGAGAAGTGACTTGAGGACAAGACCGAGAGCAGCCACATGTCCATCAGGACGGACAGGTCCGAGAACGCGCGTGCGTGTGCGGGGGCGCGCGCACGGACACG
>NW_027736518.1:0-310 GCF_054177405.1 Leptonychotes weddellii | reverse complement strand
TTCTCATTGATCGGTAAACTTGGTCTTGGCTGGCTGTTCTTGCTGATCTTCTGGGGGAGGGACCTGTCACCGTGGTTCCCAAATGTCTTTGCCGGAGGCGGAATTGCCCCGCCCTTGCCAGGTCAGGCTAAGTAATCTGCTCAGGTTTGCTCTTGGGAGCTTTTGTTCCCTGCAAGCTTTCCATCCAGCTTTGGAGGCCAAGAGTGAAAATGGTGGCCTCTCAATCTCCACCCTGGAAGAGCTGAGAACTCGGGCCCCGCTCCTCAGTGCACCCCCAGAGAAAAGCAGTCACTCCCATCTCCTAGGTCTC
>NW_027736517.1:0-310 GCF_054177405.1 Leptonychotes weddellii | reverse complement strand
CTGAGATCATCTGGGCAAGAGAGATAGTGGTGTGGTCTTGGCAAGGCTTTTCCAGCATGGCGCCATTGGTATTTTAGGGCTGGTAATTCTGTTTCTTTTTAAGTTTTTATCTTAATTCCAGTTGGTTGACATACAGTGTTACGTTAGTTTCAGGTGTATAATATAGTGATTCAACAATGCCATACGTAGGGGTGATTATTCTGTGTTGTGGGGGGCTGTTCTGTGCGTTGGTGGATGGTTAGCAGCATCCCTGGTCTCTACCCACCAGATGCCAGTAGTGCCCTCTCGGCTGTGACATTGGAAAGTGCCT
>NW_027736516.1:0-310 GCF_054177405.1 Leptonychotes weddellii | reverse complement strand
TGTGTAGTGTGTGCATGCGTGCATGCATTTGCATTCCAATTAAGTAGGCAGCTTTACAGTTAGGAATATTGAAATTCAGGCACTGAACATGGAAGTAAATCGCAACAATCGCAAACAATTTAAAACAATAAGAAAACAAGAGTGCAGTTCTCACCCGTCTTTAACAGGCACTATGAGATACAGAAGAAAGGAAATGTTTGTTTTTTTTTTTTTGACTTTTTTTTTTTTATTCTTATGTTAATCCCCATACATTACATCATTAGTTCTAGATGAAGTGTTCCATGATTCATTGTTCGTGCACAACACCCAG
>NW_027736515.1:0-310 GCF_054177405.1 Leptonychotes weddellii | reverse complement strand
TCCCAAACCCCTGGGCTTCAGTGCGGCCTCGGGCAAGTCAAGCCGGCCGGGTCCATCACCCTTGCTTCAAACAGCCGGGCTAAGGGGGCTTAGAGCTACAAATACGAGGGCCCCCTCCAGCAACCCCATCGGTCAGAGCGGGGCCTGATGGCCTGGCTGCTACCGCCCTCCTAGATGTGCCACCAGGAACTGGGAAGAGTTACATCACTTGCTGACCCAGGTGGACCCTACAGAGCTGTGGCCAGCCTTGTGCCGTGTCCCAAGTCTGTCTGCATGTGGTCTGTCGCTGTCTTCCGCGCAGTATCCCCTC
>NW_027736514.1:0-310 GCF_054177405.1 Leptonychotes weddellii | reverse complement strand
TTTTTTTTTTTTAAAGATTTTATTTATTTATTTGAGAGAGAGAATGAGAGACAGCACGAGAGGGAAGCGGGTCAGAGGGAGAAGCAGACCCCCCGCCGAGCAGGGAGCCCGATGCGGGACTCGATCCCGGGACTCCAGGATCATGACCTGAGCCGAAGGCAGTCGCTTAACCAACTGAGCCACCCAGGCGCCCCCAAAAATAAAATCTTAAAAAAAAAGTGAACCTAACTTTGGAACCACCCCAGTCAAGAAATTCCAACCCCCTGTGACTCCTCCCAACTACTACCTCCTCCCTCCTCTCCAAACTAAA
>NW_027736513.1:0-310 GCF_054177405.1 Leptonychotes weddellii | reverse complement strand
TTTCCCTAAGACTGTTGAATCACAGACCTGTACCTCTGAAACAAATAATACATTATATGTTAAAAAAAAAAGAAGATAATAGTAAAGCATTTCTCAAGTATCTAGTGCCTATACAACAGAAGTGTTCTACAAGGACAAAGAGAAAAAGAAATATTGTCTCTGTGCACATGGACTTTGTCGCCCAGGATTGTAGGATTTAAGAAGGAAGGGAAATTAGCATTTAGTGAGCACCTGTTATCTGCATTGTGCTAAACACTCTGTACTTAATTCTCACGACAGTGGTTCTGTTTATCAGTTTATTTGATATCAC
>NW_027736512.1:0-310 GCF_054177405.1 Leptonychotes weddellii | reverse complement strand
GGAGGTGTGTATATTAAACCTCTGTCTGGTACAGCGTGGCTTTAGCCCGAGGCCCTTCCCTGGGTCAACAGCAAGACCTGGTCACCTGGACACAGATGCTATTGTCACCTCCGGCAGCGCACCTGCCGCGGCCCGTGTCTGGCACGTCATAGAGGTAGGTGCTACGAACCGTGGGTCACCCTAGAATTTGCTGGGTGGTCGTAAGAAGGGATGGGAGCTGCAGGTACAGCGTCTGGCCACTAGGTTGGCTCCCCGAGAAGCAGAGAAGGGCTTATCTGGAGGTGATCCCAGCAAGCGCTGCAAGGGGGGT
>NW_027736511.1:0-310 GCF_054177405.1 Leptonychotes weddellii | reverse complement strand
GGCGGGCAGCTCCGAGGGGATGGCTGCTCTCAACCCCAGGACAGTCTCCAGCAGTGGGGCGACGGTCCGGGCAATCTCTCCAAACACCGCCACGTGGGGGCCCTGACCTGAGCGGGGTTTCTGGTGCTCAGGGGGCCAGAGCTCAGTTTGGGGTCACCCGTGAGCACGGGGCAGAGGGACTCCTGCAGAAGAGTAGAGCCTCCAAGTCAGGTTGTCACTGCTCTGCGAGGCACTCCCACAGCCACCCTTCCTCACTTCTCTGTCCTCTCTTGTCCTTCCTCACCCGCTCCAACTCTCTCTGTCCCCTGTG
>NW_027736510.1:0-310 GCF_054177405.1 Leptonychotes weddellii | reverse complement strand
GGGGGTCCTCCAGCCTGGCTGGGAAAGCAGGCCCCCCGCCTCTTCCAGGAGGGTTGAAGAAGTGCCTTGGGTACTTTTATCAGTGCCTTTTCTTGCTGTGCCCCCAACGGCCCCAGCATGCATGGACCTGCTTTGCCCAGCTGCGCCCCCATTCCCCCCCACCCCGGCTTGTTTCGGTTCCAGAAATTAACCTAGTTTGCGGCTGATGGGGGCTTCATGGCCTTCTCTCCCCAGTAACATATGAGCATGTTTACTAGGGCGGTTAATGTCACAACAGCAGAGTTAATTTTGGAAATTGGGACCACACTGC
>NW_027736509.1:0-4810 GCF_054177405.1 Leptonychotes weddellii | reverse complement strand
AGTGGAAATTCTTAAGAGCAAAGATGACAAAGAGGTAGAAGGAGAGTTGATGAATTCATTTGCCCTCAGGTAATTGAGATCCTAAGGTGATCCATCAGAGGTTCCTTGACTGAGTGAAGTGTTCCCAAATCCCTGCAACTCAAGTTGCCAAAGAGAATTCTACAAAATGGCCAGCCCTCTGTGTCAGGAGACAACTACAGAAAACACACTCACCCCTTCAACTAAAACTCTTATATAGTCAGTATAAATTGCTTAATGGCTACAGATTCTTCCCATCCCTGTTCACATACCCCTCTGCAGTGTATCTTTGCTGCCTTTCCCATCCAAAGCCGGGGTAAGTTTCTCTATCCCTGAAAGCTAGGCACAGGGGTACCTGGGCTGGCTCAGTCAGTAGAGCATGACTCTTGATCTCAAGGTTGTGAATTTGAGCCCCCATATTGGGTATAGGATTACTTAAAAAAATAACATCTTTTAAAAAATAAAATAAGCTGGGCATGGCTGTGTGACTCATTTTGGCCAATGAGACAATAAGTTTAGAATAAACTTAACAAACATGAGCATTTGCACATTGGGGCTTCCTCTATTTTGCTGCGTGGGGCCCTCACCTAAAGAAATCTGGCTGAATGTTGAGCATGAAAAACCACGTAGACAGAGAGGCCCAGCTCACCAGCACCAACTGTCAGACACATGAGTGATACTATCTTAGACCATCCAGCCTCAATCAAATTACCAGACAAATGCAGCCACATGAGCATCTCCAGGTGAGACCAGCAGAAGCACAAGTTAAGCCCAGTCTAATTGGTGGCCCACAGGATTGTGCACAGATAAAATGGCTATTGTTTTGTGTTTTTTTAAAGATTTTATTTATTTGACAGAGAGAGAGAGAGAACACAAGCAGGGGGAGCAGCAGGCAGAGGGAGAAGCAGGCCCCCAGCGGAGCAAGGAGCCTGATGTGGGACTCGATCCCAGGACCTAGGGATCATGACCTGAGCCGAAGGCAGACGCTTAACCGACTGAGCCACCCAGGTGCCCCTTTTTGGGATGGTTTTGTATGCGTCCGTAGGTAACAGACATAATATGTTGTTGCAAAACCCAAATAACCATTTCTTGTTGGGCCTGGGAAAAGTAGCGTTAAAGAAAAATCTCAGATGTGAGATGTGACCACTGTTGTTCTTGCTGGTGAGGGATAGCTATGGGACAGGTTGGATAGAACCAAATAGAATGCCTTAACAGGAAGTACACATATGAACTTATCTTCAATTTGAGCCTAAATGTATTTGGGATTGAAAATTATTAATTGGTTCTTGACTGGGTCCATATGTAAATTTGAGTAACCTAATTAATCATTCTCACTGGAAAGTTTTTAAAAGTTACAGAAAGTCAGGGGCACCTGGCTGGCTCAGTAGGTGGAGCGTGCAACTCTTGATCTCGGGGTCGTGAGTTTGAGCCCCACATTGGGTGTAGAGATTACCTAAATAAAACTTAAAAAAAAAAAGAGAGTTACAAAAAGTCAGACAAACTGATGCCTCTGGTCATCGAGTTTTCTAGTTGTCTCATCTGATTGGTCACAAGCTGGTTGTAAGATCATGGAAAGAATTTTGTTTTTTTGTATACTTGGCTCCAGTTTCTTTTTTTTAAATTTTAATCAAAGTGAGAGCCAGTATCCGTTGCTTTCCCTTTTCCCACTGCTCTCCTGCCAGGGGGATTCTGGCCTTCTTAGATCTTGGGGATTGTGCATGGCTGCCCCTTGGTCATGTTGGGTGACTTCTCCAGCCATAATAGTGAGACCCACAGTGCTGATGGTCCCAATGCTCACACACCACACACCTTGGATATTGGGGTGCACCTGCTTCTGGCAGTGACCACACCTGGTCCCCTACCCACCCACCCAGAGGTGAGGGTACCCTGACAGGTTCAGAGATGGAAGGGAGGACAAGAATCAGTTCTTTAAGAATTGGGAGCCTAAGTGCCTGGGTGGCTCCATTGATTAAGCATCTGACTCTTGATCTCACCTCAGGTCTCGATCTCATAGTCATGAGCTCAAGCCCAGCATGGAGCCCACTTAAAAAAAAAAAAAAAAAAAGGATTGAGAGCCCAGGGGATCCTTGAGCACGGTCAGGGCAGGGTATATAGCCAAGCCCATATTTGCATACTCACTGGCTGGCTGTGGGGTGTGGGCCATGCTGGAACTGACTCTGCCTGGTTTATGAGACCAATGTTTAAATTTTCAGAAGTTTGCAAGCCAGGGCTAAACACAACCTTATTAAAAATTAAATTATGTGAAGTTACAACCAAATCATATTAAGACAAAGGTAACAAATACTTAAAAATCTGTCCCTTCCTCTTGATCTTACTGCATTTTAAGTATTACCTCTTTTTTTTTTTTTAAGATTTTGTTTATTTATTTTGACAGAGAGAGAGACAGCGGGAGCAGGACCCCAAGCAGGGGGAGTGAGAGAGGGAGAAGCAGGCTTCCCGCTGAGCAGGGAGCCCGATGCGGGGCTTGATCCCAGGACCCTGGGACCATGACCTGAGCCGAAGGCAGACACTTAATGACTGAGCCACCCAAGTGCCCCAAGTATTACCTATGCTCTTGAGATTATTTATATACATCTATTGCATCAGTGTGGTAAAAATATCATATAACGGTTGCCACAGGGCGTTTCTTGCCAGCTCCATGTCTGAGACATCATGGTAGCTTGAAATCAGCCATAGTGGGAATATTTACAACATGGAAATTGGCAAACACTACAAATCAGAGCTTTTATTTCTCCCCTCAGGGAAGCAGTTAAACATTTAGCAGCATATCATAAATGTGCGTGGCCTGTGTCCAGGTGTGGGTTTTTGTAGAGGGGAGCTTTCTCTCCCTGTTTCAGTATTGAGTCTTTCCCTACAAGTTATGTTATCTGCAAAGTGCATGGCACCCCCTAGGTGTAGAGCATTTGTGCAGTGCACAACCTGACCTGCGTTCCCAGTGGTCCTGACTCTTTGTTATATATTGTCACAACAAACGATATATCTAAAATACAGGATGACTCCCAACTCCTGCACCACCCTTTGTGTTTCCCTGGATCCAACCTTAACGTTTGTAAACAGCAGTTCCTTTCATAAATTCTACTCAAATTATCCAGTTTGGGTGTAGCATCCATTATCCTGCTGGGACCATGACCAATACAATAACTCGGATCAGGAAACAAAACTACATTTGGGGATTTGGTTTCCACCACATGGGAGCAGCACAGAGAGAACTCTGGGGGTGGGAGGTGGGGTGGGGGGGAGCTGGAGTACAGGTAAGGCGAGTCCTGTGATCATTTTACAGTTGCCCAAGTGATCACTGGTGGTGGCAGAGACAGAAGTGCGGGTGGAGAGCGCCATATTGGATGCTGAGATGGTTGTAGCATTCCCACCGAGGTAGCAGAGGTGAATATGTTGATGCTGGGGTCAGTTGGTTCCTTCGGATGACCCTAGAGAGCAAACGTGGGGGAAAGGAGCGACCAAAAGATGAGAATGTCCACATGGAAAAGGGATGGGCAGTCAGAAGGCTTCCCTGGCAGAGCGTCCTTCCGGGCTTCGCACCCCTCCATGGCTCCCTGCCCTCAGGACACAGGCCAACCCCTTGGTCTGGCTTCACAGGTACCTGATCAGCCCAGGCCCCCCTCCCCGCCAGCAGCCATTCTCAAGACGTGCCCGGGCGTTTCCTGCCTCCTTGGCCTTGCCCCGTCATTCCTTCTGCTTGCAATGGCCCTCCCTTGGTTGCCCACACCCACCCCGGCTACCTGGAAGACTTGGAATCACCCCCAGTCCCAGCTGCACCCCATCTTCTTGATGAGCCCTTCTCAGGCAGACGCTTCTTGAAAACAGCAGGTTCACTCCCACCTGTGCCTCACGGTTCCCGCTGATCCGCGGCCACGGTGTGGCCCCCGGTGAGGCCCTCAGGTGACTATGTTTAGCCACCTGAAGGATATACCTACGTCATTCAGGGCCACAGGGGTGCAGGGCTAAACAGCAGCTACCCACCGCCTGGCACCAGCCCGCCGCACAGATCTGTGCATAAACCTGGTCTGTTCCATCCCTTCTCTGTGAACAGATCACAGGGTATCCCCATGGACCCATAGGGGCAAGCAGAGGGAGAGGCAGTAGAAGGAGGCATCATGGGCATCTGAGCCACCTACTGAGGCATTCGCCTGTGCCCTCCGGACCTGCGAGAGCCTGATCCCATTCACACCACACACACCTCTCCCGTGGATGATGGATGCTGCTGTGCATGCCCAGTATGTGATGTGCAGTGCAGGTCAGGATGCCCTTGGTGGCCCAGAGTCCAGTATGCAGACTCCCCTGGGACACAGTAAGGAGCCACGAGCTTTCTTTCTTTCAAGATTTTATTTATTTATTTATTTGACAGAGAGAGAGAGCATGAGCGGGGGCAGGGGCAGAGGGAGAGTGAGAAGCAGGCTCCCCACTGAGCAGGAGCCCAATGCAGGGCTCAATCCCAGGACCCTGAGATCATGACCTGAGCCGAAGGCAGATGCTTAACTGACTGAGCCACCCAGGTGCCCCAGGAGCTGCTTTCTAAATGGAAGACAGTTATTTGTAGAAGGAGACGTATCTTTGCTCCCAAACCCTGAGTTTCTCACTGTGATTATCCTATTATCTCTTTATATCACAGAAGCTTTTGACGACGTTGGGTCTGTTGGGTCACATGCCTTTCATTCGAGTCCCTTCCTACTCTAGGATCTACTCAAAACTGGCAGTCTTGGGAGCCTGCTTCTCCCTCTCCCGCTCCTCCTGCTTGTGCTCTCTGTCAAATAAA
>NW_027736508.1:0-310 GCF_054177405.1 Leptonychotes weddellii | reverse complement strand
GGCTTTGGCTGCTGTGCTTTCCCTGAAAGCTGTCATGTAACAGGACAATGCTTCAAGTGCTACATCCTTCTATGAGCTTTGTCCTGCCTTGTGGGGTTTCAAGCTAAAGAGCATTCAAATGCACTTAAATTTTCACAAATGCACTTAAATTTTCACAAATGCAGTATCTCTGACATATCCCTACTGAGGTCTGAAATAAATGTGGGGGCCCTCCAGGGCATCTGGCCCTGGGCCAGAAGGGACCTAGATCCCAGAGACCACACACAGGCTGTTCATACCCTCTCCCACCTCTGTCTGTGCTGTCCCAAGC
>NW_027736507.1:0-310 GCF_054177405.1 Leptonychotes weddellii | reverse complement strand
GGGGGCGGGGGCGGACGGAGCCGCGACCGGGGCGCCCAGCACAGCCAGGCGGCCGAGACCGCGGGGTGGCCTGGCCACCCCACCCCCGGCGAGTGTGCGCACGCACACGCGGGCTGCCCCTCCCCCCCGGCGAGTGTGCGCACGCACACGCGGGCTGCCCCCCCCGGCGAGTGTGCGCACGCACACGCGGGCTGCCCCCACTCTCGGCGAGTGTGCGCACGCACACGCGGGCTGCCCCCCCGGCGAGTGTGCGCACGCTCACGCGGGCTGCCCCCCACCCCGGCGAGTGTGCGCGCGCACACGCGGGCTG
>NW_027736506.1:0-310 GCF_054177405.1 Leptonychotes weddellii | reverse complement strand
TTCAAATTTCTGCCTAATTTAGCATTATAGCATGAGACAAAAAACATTTACGGCTCGTCACTGAGTTAATACATCCGCTGATTATTCTGTTATTTATGTTTTTATCTTGTTTTAGACTAAAAATATCAGACTAAATTAACTTAAATAATAAAGAGGTTTGACGAACCAAGGTTATACTTATCTTTATTAGGTCAGTGTGATAATTTATCAAGCATAAAATTAAGAATAATCTTCATACCAGAGCATAATTGATTAATATACACTCATATATAACCCTTTGAAGTCATTTATTAGGCAACTATATCATGCA
>NW_027736505.1:0-310 GCF_054177405.1 Leptonychotes weddellii | reverse complement strand
CAGAACCACCACCACCATCCTCCATCTTCCCATCACTGACTTCTGTCAGGGTTCTTTTCTCCCCCCTGCCCCATTTTTTTTTTTTAAAGTAAACTCTACGTCCAACGTGGGGCTTGAACCCACAACCAGAGATCAAGAACCACATGCTCTAGTAGTGACTGAGCCAGCCAGGCAGGGCACCCCAAGTTGTTTTTTTTTTAATTTCTTTGCTCCTTTATTGGTATCGGTCTCTTGAGCAGAGAGAGCAATGAAGGTTTATTTTTGGCAGGCCACAACTCCCCAAACAGGCACAGAAGGAAAAAGTACGTAT
>NW_027736504.1:0-310 GCF_054177405.1 Leptonychotes weddellii | reverse complement strand
TTTAATGTGTAGACATTTTAAATCTCTATGTGGCTGAATCTATCAAGCTTTCTGCTTATATTTCTTATATTTCTTTTGTTCAGTTCATCTGCAAGGCTGAGTCGTATTTATCTTTTTTTTTTTTTAAAGATTTTATTTATTTATTTGACAGAGAGAGACACAGCGAGAGAGGGAACACAAGCAGGGGGAGTGGGAGAGAGAGAAGCAGGCTTCCCGCAGAGCAGGGAGCCCAATGCGGGGCTCGATCCCAGGACCCTGAGATCATGACCTGAGCCGAGGACAGACGCTTAACGACTGAGCCACCCAGGCG
>NW_027736503.1:0-310 GCF_054177405.1 Leptonychotes weddellii | reverse complement strand
TGGACAGGGAGGCTGGCCACCAATATTTCAACTTCCACCAGCTGAAGTGGCTTCCCGGAGATTTAAAAGAGTCACACCTGTTGTTTTTTGTATTAAAACAGCTGTGTATATGGGGGAATTTAGAAAACCACCATGCTTACCCGAGGAAAGATGCAGCTCAGAAAAGACACCTCAGCACAGAGGCACCATACAACACAAAAAAGCACCAAACCCTGGTTAAAAGAGAGAATCTTACTTCCAGTTTCCACATTATAAGATTCAAAACTCCAGTTTTCAATAAAAAAAATAGCAAGGCGTACAAAGAAACAGG
>NW_027736502.1:0-310 GCF_054177405.1 Leptonychotes weddellii | reverse complement strand
TGTTTAGTCTCCGCTCGAAACAGTTACATAACATCCCTGCACCGCGCTTGTCACTGAAGGATCCAGGGTATGGGGCTCAGTAAACAAAATCAGCCCCTCGGCGATGCTCCCGCAGGACGCGTGGGGAGACGGTGGGTGGTTCATTCACAGCACGGATCTCCTGTTTTAAGATCCTAATTCACGTGCGCTCTGCACTTTCCTCTAGGACTAGAAGTAGCAGGGGCTCAGATTATACTGTTAAATTTTTGTGTTTTTGAAAAACTCCATTTATGCCACCTGATTTTCAGTGAGTGCCTTTGAGAAGCACCTT
>NW_027736501.1:0-310 GCF_054177405.1 Leptonychotes weddellii | reverse complement strand
GCTGCCGCTCTCCACCCCTCAGGGGCCTCCGGAAAGAATGAGGTTTAACAGTGCAAACTTTCCCTGAATTAAACATCAAAACAACCGGAACGAATGCTGCACGCATGGACTCCAAACTGAGCCCAGTGTGTGCTGGATCCACAGCATGGCTGTGAGCTCCACGAAGCAGCGCCCCGTGGCCACAGGCCATTTGTAGTTGCCTGCGCGGGGCCCCGGGGGCTGAGGGAGGGAAGACCCCTGCCAACTGCACAGTATGTGGCCTGGCTGCCCAGTGCAGGGAGGACGGGGTCTGACCACGGACTGTTTGGCT
>NW_027736500.1:0-310 GCF_054177405.1 Leptonychotes weddellii | reverse complement strand
GGCAGACACGGTCAGGAACTATGTTTATCATGAATATATTTCCCCAGCATCTCCAGAGAGAAAGCCTACTGAATCTCGAGTCCACAGATGGACTGAAGAGTGTGGAAGTACGTACAACCGTGTGCAAACACGTGTGTGTGTGTGTGCATGCTTCTTCCTGGAGGGAAGGGCCAACACTTGCCTCAGATTCTCGGGGGGGGGTCTATGACCCCAAAATGTTAAGAAGTGCGGCTCTCTTCCTTGGTCAGTTCTGACGGTGATGGGTGCCTAACTTTTCCATAAAGGTCCCTTCATCTTTCGGAATGCAGAG
>NW_027736499.1:0-4810 GCF_054177405.1 Leptonychotes weddellii | reverse complement strand
GGGGCACAGGAAAGGGAGTAGGGAAGCAGACTCCCTGCTGAATGCTGAGCAGTCGGGGGAGGGGGGGCCTCATTCTCACAACCCTGAGATCATGACCTGAACCAAAATCAAGAGTCTGTCACTTAACCGACTGAACCACCTAGTAGCCCCCATAATTTACTTTTTAACAGAGATTTTTAACAGAGATTGCATTTGTAACATTTTGTAATCTTCCACATTACCATTTCCAACCTGCCATTAAACAAGTTAATATATTTTGAAATTTTTCTTACTAAACATAGTAATGCAACATTATTACTCTTTTCCAAAATATCATTGGCTATTTTCCCACTTTAATTTTTTTCAGATGAACTTTAGAGTAATTTTGTTCAGGTTTTAAAAATCCCATTGGTACTTAGATTGTGGGAAATAGATTTATGTGGGGAGAGTTTATATCTTCATAATATAAAATTAAGTCTTTCCATCTAGAAATATTGTAGGTCTCTCCACTGTTTGGATCTTCTTCTATAGTCCCTCAACCAAATGTTATAATGTTCATTAGGGTCCAAGACTTCAATTTAAAGGTTTATTTCTAGGTATTTTACATTTTTATGGCACTGGCAAGTGGAGTTTTCTCAACTTACTATTTTTCAAACTAATTATTTGGCTGTAGGCATAGGAATGTAACTGATATTTTCATCTTTTTAAGTTTTATTTATTTAAGTAATCTCTACACCCCCCATGGGGCTCAAACTCACAACCCCGAGATCAAGAGTCGCATGGTCTTCCGACTGAGCCAGCCACGTGCCCCTAATCTTTTTTTTTTAATTGACTCCTTTGGGTTTCCATATGGACAATCACAACATCTGAAATCATGACCATTTATCAGCACCTTTCCAATAACTAATCCTCTTATTCTTCTTAGTGCATTGGGAGGAAGTTTATAAATTTATTCAATAATATAGGGACCCTTGTCTTGCTTTTTATTCTTGTTTCATCCTTAAGTGTAGCATTGTCTTTGTTTTTTTCAAAGCATCTGATGGTGTACTTTATTTCTTGGAACATATCAGTTAGACCTCTCTAACATGTGGGACTTCTGCTAATTGAATGATTTGGTTTTCTGGTTTTTGTTTTCAGTTCTTTTAGTGTGGTAAAATGCACACAACATAAATTAACCATCTTAATCCTTTTTAAGGGTACTGTTTAATAGTATTAAATACATTCATAATGTGCAACCACCATGACCATCCATCTCCAAAACTCTGTTCATCTTGTAAAACTGAAACTCTATACCCATTAAACAGTAACTCACCATCCCCCCCTCCACTTCCAGCTCCTGGAAATCACCCTCCTCCTCCTGTCTTTATGATTTTGACTAATCTAAGTCAGAAAATATAAATACCTCTTATAAGTGGAATCATGCTTTTTGTGATTACCTTATTTCACCTGGCGTAATGTCCTCAAGGTTCATCCATGTGGTAGCATACTGTAGAATTTCCTTCCTTTTTAAGGCTAAATAATATTCTATTGTATGTGGATACCACATTCTGTTTATCTATTCATCCATCAACAGACACTTGGATTGTTTCTACATTTCAGCTATTGTGAATCATTCCACTATGAACATGGGTGTACAAATATCTCTTTGAGATGTTGCTTCAATTATTTCAGGTATTCACCCACAGGTGGAATTGCTGTACTATGTGGTAATTCTAATTTTAGTTTTTTGAGGAACTACCATACTGTTTTCCATGGGGCTGTGCCATTTTCCATTCCCACCAACAGTGCACCAGGGTTCCAATTTCTCCACATGCACACCAGCACTTGTTGTCTTCTGGGTTTTTGATAGCAGCCATCCTAATGGGCGGGAGAGGACATTTCATTGTAGTTTTGATTTGCCTTTCCCTGGTGATCAGTGATGTTCAGCATCTTTTCTCATGCTTATTGGCCACTTGTATGTCTCCTTTGGAGAAATGTCTGTTCAAGTCCTTTGCCCATTTTTTAACTGGACTGTTTTGTGTTGTTTAGTTTTAGAAGTTCTCTATATATTCTGGATATTACTCTCTTATCAGATATACGATTTGCAAATATTTTCTCCCATCCTGTGGGTTGCATTTTTACTGTTGATAGTGTCTATTGATGCACAAATTTTAAACATTTCCATAGAGTCCATTTTGTCTATTTTTTCTTTTGTTATTTCCCATGTTTTTTTTCCTAAGAGATTTGTAGCTTTACATTTTATAGTGAAATCTGTGATCCATTTTGAGTTCATTTTTTTTTTTTTATAAGCTGTGAGATGTAGGTTGAGGTTTGTTGTTGGTTTTTGAGGTTTATTTGTTTACCTTGGAATGTCCGATCGCTCTTACATTTCCATTATTTATTGAAAGACTATCCTCCTTCTACTGAATTGCTTTTGCACCTTTGTCAAAAATCTGTCTGTACAGGGGTGCCTGGGTGGCTCACTGGTTAAGTGTCTGCCTTTGGCTTGGGGCCGTGATCTCAGGGTCTTGGGATCGAGCCCCACATCTGGCTCCCTGCTCAATGGGGAGGTGGGGAGCCTGCTTCTCCCTCTCCCTCTGCAGCTCCCCTGCTTGGGCTCTCTCTCTCACACAGTCTCTCTCAAATAAATAAAATCTTCAAAAATAATCTGCACATCTATAGCTCTCTATTCTGTTCCCTTCATCTACCCCTATCTGTCAGCAACATGCAGTCTAGAATACTGTACCTATACAACAGGTGGTAAGCAGATTACCATTCACCAGTTACCAATCCCAGGGAAGGACTCCAAGTACATGGAGGCTACAGAGATCATCACGACGCCAGCCACCAGGGATAAAAGTCCAAACACCTGTGCCCACTGCATCTCGGTATCAGAGTCACCAATAAGAACTCAATGCCACCGAGCACTGGGTGGAATAATGCTTCACTTACATAGAGAAGAGACCAAACAAGATTTGCTTCAGTAGTGGGTATCAGTCCCCTGTGGCCAGCAGGTCTCTCCTGGTGACTGACACAGAGCAATTTGCCTTTTTTGTGCCACAGTGGAAGGACTCTGTCTCGTCGCCATGGAGGACGATAATACAGTGGAGTTGGCCAAGGTACCATGTGATGCACAAGCTTCAAGTAAAGACAGAAGAGCATTCATTGAGCTTTAAGTAGGGAAATATATTCCCTCAAGAGGTGATAAGCCCAGCACAGACTGTGTGGGCTCATCACCTCTGGGTAAGGGAGTGTTCCAAGCCCATGGCCCATTCTTATGTGGCCAAGTGGGGACCACAAGTCTGCAAGTACAAGACTGCCTGTTCCAGCAATAAATCTTAGAAAGGAATTAATTTCTCTCACTTCATTCTTCTTTTGCAAAATTGTTTTAGCTACTAGTCTCTTTGATTTCCCATATAAATTTTTGAATAATTTTGCCTTACAAAAAATATTCCTGGAATATTAGTAGGAATTGCATTAAACCTGTATATTAACTTGAGGAATATTGAAATCTTCACTATGTTCAGATTTTCACTCCATAAATGTGGTGTTTCTCCCTTTAGTTAGATATACTTTGATTTCTTTCATTAGTCTTTGGTAGCTTTCAGCATGCAAGTTAATGTTGGGTTATATACAAATGTTATATTTTGTTGGGTTTATGTGTATTTTTTTGAGAGGTTGTAAATGGTATTATATCTTAAATTTTGGTTCTTTGTGGTCATTGCTAGAATGTAGAAATGTAGTTGATTTTTGTATGTTGATTTTATATTCTGCAACCCTGTTGAACTCACTTATTAGTTGTAAGAGGGTTTTGGTTTTTTTTGTAGATTCCTTGGCATTTTCTGTGTGGATCATTATGTCATCTGCAAGTAGTAATGTCTTTCTTTCTTTCCAATCCATGTCCCTTTTTATTTTCTTGTTTGGCTTCACCTCACCAGCTAGGACTAGCAGTACTATGTTGAGTGTCAGTGGTAAGAGTGGGCTTCCTTGCTTTGTTCCTACTCTTAATGAGAAAGCATTCAGTCTTTCACCATTAGGTATGATGTTCTCTGTAGGTTTTTTGCATATGACTTTTATCAAATCAAGGAAGTTTCTATTTCCAGCTTTCTGAGTTTTTACCATGGGTGGGTGTTGAATTTTGTCAAATATTTTTCTGTATCTGCAAGACTATGTAATTTTCTTCTTTAGTCTGTTAATATGGTTGATGTAATAATGAGCAGTGAGTATAACGTAAGACTGATGAATAACTGACCTCTACCTCTGAAACTAATAATACATTATATGTTAATTAATTGAATTTAAATTTAAAAATGTTTTAAAAAATTTAAAAAATATGGTGGATTACATTGATTTTTTTTCCTAAGATTTTATTTATTAGCGAGAAAGAGCACAAGCAGGGGGAAGGGCAGAGGGAGAGAGAGAAAGAGGCTCCCCACTGAGCAAGGAGCCCTATGTAGGGCTCGACCCCAGGACCCCGGGATCATGACCTGAGCCAAAGGCAGACACTTAACTGACTGAGCCACCCTGGCACCCCTACATTGGTTGATTTTTTTTTTTTTTTTTTTTTTTTGGACAGCAAAGCAAAGTTTATTGAGCAATAGCAAAGTGATCTACAAAACTCCCGAGGAGGGAGGGGACCCCAGGGGGTTGCCCACATTGGTTGATTTTCAATTACTGAACCAGCCTTGCATCCTTGGAATAAGCCCCACTGGGTCACGATGTAGAATTCTTTTTTTTTTTTTTAAAGATTTTATTTATTTGAGAGAGAGAGAGAGAGAGAGAGAAACAGCATGAGAGGGGAGAGGGTCAGAGGGAGAAGCAGGCTCCCCGCTGAGCCAGGAGCCCGATGTGG
>NW_027736498.1:0-310 GCF_054177405.1 Leptonychotes weddellii | reverse complement strand
TTCCAGCAATTAATAAATCTTATTTACTCTAAATTCAATAACATTAATAAGTCATTCTTTGTACCACTAGTCAGCAACAACTTTCAGGCAACTGAGTAACACAGTTACATGATGGAAACTTAGAAAACACGAGAGAGAAAAGGAAAGTACAGTATTTAGAATGATTATGATCAAGAGTATCACTGCTAAGAAAAATTTTATATGGCGATTTGATAACAATCTCACTGTTTGACTTATGGAGATGCTTACTTCAAAACAAAACTGCCTAACCAATATTTTGACCTGAACTTTTTCATTAGTTGTTATACTA
>NW_027736497.1:0-310 GCF_054177405.1 Leptonychotes weddellii | reverse complement strand
GGGAATATCAAAAAGACCATACCTTCTGAAAAAAATAGTCTTTTTGTAATATCTTCCATGGTTAGCTTTTTTGAGGGGAGGAGTATATTTGCAAAATTTGTTAGTTAAAATTTTTTTAATGTTTTTATTTATTGGTATTATTATTTATGTATTCAGGTGTGTATGTATATAAGCTTCTCCAATTCAAAATCAAAGCACAGCCCTGCATACCCACCACAGGGATGGCAGCTTCACGTAGTATAATCTTCCAACTAAATGGCCTCCTACCTTCTTATTTATTTTTTTACCTTGGGATGCTCGATACAACAGG
>NW_027736496.1:0-310 GCF_054177405.1 Leptonychotes weddellii | reverse complement strand
GGGAATATCAAAAAGACCATACCTTCTGAAAAAAATAGTCTTTTTGTAATATCTTCCATGGTTAGCTTTTTTGAGGGGAGGAGTATATTTGCAAAATTTGTTAGTTAAAATTTTTTTAATGTTTTTATTTATTGGTATTATTATTTATGTATTCAGGTGTGTATGTATATAAGCTTCTCCAATTCAAAATCAAAGCACAACCCTGCATACCTACCACAGGGATGGCAGCTTCACGTAGTATAATCTTCCAACTAAATGGCCTCCTACCTTCTTATTTATTTTTTTACCTTGGGATGCTCGATACAACAGG
>NW_027736495.1:0-310 GCF_054177405.1 Leptonychotes weddellii | reverse complement strand
TCCCTAAAGACTAGTTTAGAGTCTGGTAACTAACATTCCTCTACAGGGCCTCTGGTTGTGGCACAGAAATTCCCTTTCTGGGTCACGTTGACTGAAAACATAGACATTCCTGTATTTGTTAGAGAGAGCTGGGGAAAAGCCTTGGGAAGCGGCATTCTAGAACAGTCTCGAACAGTCGGGGTGTTTAGCACCAGCCACCAGGACACATTCTGGATCTCAGTAGCTTGACATTTTAAAGGTTTACTCCTTGTGCACATGCGACCCAGTTTTGGGGTCTGATTTCTGTCTTAGAGCTGCATCTCTGGAGCAC
>NW_027736494.1:0-310 GCF_054177405.1 Leptonychotes weddellii | reverse complement strand
ATTCTTTTATTCAAGTACAGTAGACACAATGTTACATTAGTTTCAGGTGTACAACATACTGAGTGATTGGGCAGTTTTATACATTATGCTCTGCTTGTCACAAGTTAGCTGCCATCTGTCACCGTACAACACTATTACAATACCATTGACTATATTCACCATCCTGTACCTTTTATCCTGGTGATTTATTCATTCCGTGGGTGGAAGCCTATACCTCCCACTTCCCTTCACCCATTTTGCCCATCCACCCCCTTCCCCCCGCCGCTTTCCCTCTGGCAGCTATCAATTTGTTCTCTGTATTTATGGGTCT
>NW_027736493.1:0-310 GCF_054177405.1 Leptonychotes weddellii | reverse complement strand
TGTTGACACTTCGGTGTAAATACTTCTAGAGCCTGCTCCGGTCATTGGCACGTTCAGCTTCCTCATTCTGGGTTGCAAGCCAAGCTTAACGTCTCCTTTTGTAAAACCCATACAGAAAGGCTCTGCCTTTAGCTGGCGATTCTAGCCTGTTCACATTTATTGGAATTACTGTCATGCGTGGACTTCCGGTATGTTTTCTTCTTTGCTGTATTTTCCCTTTACATCTTTGTTTCCTTGTTCCTATTTTCTATGGAACCCACTGCGTTTTCTTGCTGTATATTTCTTCTGCCCTGGTTTGGTGATGGTGCAT
>NW_027736492.1:0-310 GCF_054177405.1 Leptonychotes weddellii | reverse complement strand
CTTTGGAAGTGAGTCACTAAGTACAGGCCATAGTTGGAGTAGGAGGTCGGGTATCTACATATATCAGTTGGGACTCTTCTGTAAAGAAGTTGCCTCTTCTCAGTGGGAGAGTACATTTTTAAGGCTCAAAATGCATTGCTTTTGCTTCAAGACAGTGAACAAGTGATGAGGACACTTTATAGGCACCTTGGGGAGGAAATGACCAATGAGTTTAAATTAAGTACGGTTTGTCTGGTTAAGTAAATATCTGGAGAGCCCATTAATTATTTTTAAAAAGGACAAAAAGCTGGTTTGTAGACTATGGAACTCT
>NW_027736491.1:0-310 GCF_054177405.1 Leptonychotes weddellii | reverse complement strand
GTCCATTAAGTGTCACACTCTTGATTTTGGCTCAGGTCATGATCTCAGGGTCGTGAGATCAAGCCCCACATAGGGCTCCACACTCAGCGTGGAGTCTGTTTGAGATTCTCCTTCACCCTCTCCCTTTGCCCCTCCACCCATGTGTGCACGCACACGTGCGCTCTCTCTCAAAAATAAATAAATAAAATCATTTAAAAAATTTTTTTATTGTTATGTTAATCCCCACACATTACATCATTAGTTTTAGATGTAGTGTTCCATGATTCATTGTTTGTGCATAACACCCAGTGCTCCATGCAGAACGTGCCCT
>NW_027736490.1:0-310 GCF_054177405.1 Leptonychotes weddellii | reverse complement strand
GAGGTAGGCAATGTGCTCTGCCTGGTGGAGCACCCATGCTCCACTGAGGGGAGTTAAAGTGGCTTCATCACTTCCTAGCTGTGTGACGCTGGGCAAGTTACTTAAGATCTTTGTGTCTCCATTTCCTCAACTTAAAAAGGGGATTAACGATGCTACTCAGAGAACAGCAACAACAACAAAAACTTCTTGGAAATTACGAATAGTATGGCTGTATTTTTTTTTTAAATCCAGTAGAAAGTTTAAAATTAGAAGTTGAGAACTCAGGGTGCCTGGGTGGCTCAGTCGTTGAGGTCTGCCTTCGGCTCAGGTC
>NW_027736489.1:0-310 GCF_054177405.1 Leptonychotes weddellii | reverse complement strand
GTTTGTGCTGAAGTTTGTCTCTGTGTGGTGTCTACTCTCCAGTCCTTTGATAAGAGTCCGTCTTCCATGGCTGTTGAAACTTCCTTTCAGGGAGGGGATTTATGAGAATTGACTTCCTTCTGGAGAATTTGTCTTTAGGCAGATAAGGGAAGGTCAGAGAAAGCCTTTCCTGGCATTTGCTGTTTTTCAAGTGCCTCAGCTCAAAACAATCATTCTATGAAAATGTCCTATTTTGTGGTGGCACGTTCTGCTACCCTTCAGAGGGAACCCAACGAAAGCTTGTCTCCCATCTTAGATAATTTGCCAGAGT
>NW_027736488.1:0-4811 GCF_054177405.1 Leptonychotes weddellii | reverse complement strand
CGCCTGGGTGGCTCAGTTGGTTAAGCGACTGCCTTCGGCTCAGGTCATGATCCCAGGGTCCTGGGATCGAGTCCCGCATCGGGCTCCCTGCTCTGCGGGGAGCCTGCTTCTCCCTCTCCCACTCCCCCTGCTTGTGTTCCCTCTCTCGCTGTGTCTCTCTCTGTCAAATAAATAAATAAAATCTTTAAAAAAAAAAAATAGCATGGAGGACATTAGAAGAAGGAAGGGAAAGATGAAAGGGGGAAATCAGAGGGGGAGATGAACCATGAGAGACTATGGACTCTGGGAAACAAACTGAGGATTTCAGAGGGGAGGATGGGGGGGATGGGTTAGCCTGGTGATGGGTATTAAAGAGGGTATGTATTGCAAGGAGCACTTGGTGTTATACGCAAACAATGAATCATGGAACACTACATCAAAAACCAATGAAGTACTGTATGGTGACTAACATTAAAAAAAAAAAAAAAGAAACATTACCTCATGCCCATTTAGGTTCATATGTTATACTTGGGTTCACCAAACCAAACCTTTTTTCTTTCCCACATAATGTGACCTTCCCCTTACTGTGTTATGCTTATCAGAAGAATTTTTTTTTCCAGTTCATAAGGTGTTTATAAGAATACTTGGGCAAATTTTTCTAACTTGAAATTCTAGAAGTGTCTCTTCCTATAAAGAGGTATCTAGGGTTTTCTATATTAATTGAAGTACTCCCTCATCCATTGTCTTATTCAAGAATTATTTACTGAGTTCCTACAATGTGTCAAGTACTTTTACATCCTTTGCAGATACAACAGTGTGAATAAAAAAATGTCCACTGCCCTCTTGAAGCTTATGTTCTAGAGGTAGAAACCATAAACAAATTAACTAATTGAAAGTATGAGAAAATACTAGGCAGTAAGAAGTTCTTTGGAGTACATGACATTTGCATTAATAACTCAATCAAGAAAGAATGAATCATAAAATGATAATGGCTGAAGTAGGTTTCTGGCAGATGTCAGCTAGTCTAATAACCCAAAACCTGGAACATGCTTTGTGAGTTCTAGGAGGAGAAAGAAGACCAGCATTGATGAGGCCACTGGTTTGCTGCTCCGGGAAAAAAAAAAAAGAGAGAGAGAGAGAGAGAGGCAGGAGATGTGGACAAAAAGGTAGGCTTGTGATAGAATAGGTAGGGTCTTCTACGCCAAATAATGAGTTTAATTTTGTCAAATGCAATGGAATGCCACTGAAGGGCTTTAAGTAAGAGAGTAAGTGTTATTCTTTTATTAAAGAAACTACTCTGGCTGTTTTGTGGAGAATAAATTGTTCATGAATGAAAATGGAATCAAGAAGAATAATTAGGAGGCTATTATAGTAATTGAAGCAAGAGATAATGGATTATAGACACTGTAAAGAAGGAGAAAATTGGATATGATAACTAGCAAGAAAAAATTTGAAAGTAGCAATGACAAGTAGTTTAAATTAAGTAAAATAAAATATAGTCATAATGAATAAATAGATGGGAATCTTAACAGAGAGAATAGAGATAGCAAAAATATAAAAATTCAAGAATTGAGAAACACAATTTCTGAAATTAAAAAAAATTCTATCTGATTACAACAGTGGGATGAGGGGGTGAAGACTAAAAATATGATCAAGCAAAAAGACAACAGAATTTGAATTCCTATCCTTTTAGAAGTCTAGCTTATAAAATTGTATAATTACTATGAGCCAGTTCAAAAGACTTCAGACTACATTAACATCTTTATCTGTTAAATGGCTATCTAATACTAATACTACCATTAATTCATTAATGTACTTTGGCTACTTATTTACTTTATTAATTTATTTTGCATCTTGCTCAAAAAGAGGATCAGGAGTCTTATAGACATTAACACAATGCAACAAGATAAAATGATAAAGAGGGAGAAAAAGTAGAAATTACTAAGAATTCGGAAAATGTGATCAAATTCTGGTAAAGACGTACCCAAAACATTGGATTTAGAACCAGGCTGAACTCTGTACCTAACTAGATGTGTGAAATTGGCCAAGTTACATAAAATTTGGTATCCTCTTTTCTCATCTATAAAATGGGAATAGTAATACATGTCAATAAGGTTGATGAAGATGTTAGAGAAGATACATGCAAAATACCAAGAACTTATAGGTATAAATCACTGATGAAGAAGATAGTTGAAGTAATGAGCACTGGGTGTTGTATGCAACTGATGAATCACTAAATTCTACCGCTGAAACTAAAAATACACTATATGTTAATTAAATTGAATTTAAATAAAAAAAGAGTAAATCTTTAAAGCCATCTAATAATGGTAATATTATTGCTATTGTTATTATTTATAATTTAGACACTAGTCTACAATATAACATCTTGTAACATATACTTAATATGTAGATAGTGAGAATTGTTGATCATGTGCTCTAAAAATTACTTGGCATGTCAAGGTTGCTAATTAAGGCAGAAATTTTTTCTTTAATCATTACCTAACTTGAAATCATTAAAATCCTTGTATAAAAGTCAAGGGTAAAATTACCATGAAAACACTATTAATTTGTTTTGAGGTGTTTTAAGACTTTAAAAAATTATCTTTAAAAATGACAATTTGATTTGGACATTTTCTGATCATATATTCTGATAAAAATATTGATGTTTAGTTGTCTATTAAGATATGTCTTAAACACACACACACACACAAAACAAAAATAAAAAGCCAACCATACATATAAGGAATCATGAAAGGTTTCCATTATTAGTGGCAGAGGAAAAAATTAACTTTGTGAGAAAACAGCTTCCCAAGTAAAGCCTGTACCTTATACCTTTAGTTCATAAATTTAGACCTGTAATCAGATCTTCAAAACTGAGGCTTATTATATTTTTTTCAGAAAAATAAAAGGCTTACTACAAGATTTAATCTTTAATTCATTTATTATTTAATTTATAATTAATTTATTATTAATTTAAATCTTTAGAATTTCAAACAACTTCATCTACCTTTTGATCTTTTTATTTTTTTTTTTAAAGATTTTATTTATTTATTTGACAGAGAGAGAGAGAGCGAGAGTAGGAACACAAGCAGGGGGGGTGGGAGAGGGAGAAGCAGGCTTCCCGCTGAGCAGGGAGCCCGATATGGGACTCGATCCCAGGACCCTGGGATCATGACCTGAGCCGAAGGCAGACGCTTAACGACTGAGCCACCCAGGCGCCCGATCTTTTTGTTTCTTATTAAATACCCTGAAGTTTCCTTATGCTGATAGTTTTTATCATATTCATTCATTAGTTCATCATATACTTATTGAGTCCATCTTTGTATCACGCATAATTTTTAATTCTAGGAATTCAGCAGTGATCACATAAACCAAAAAAATCTCTACCTTCATTGAGATGCATTCTAATTTATGAAGTCTGTTGATTATATCTCTGTAGAGAAGAGTCAATCTTAAATAGGAAGATCATAGAAGGACTCACTGAGATAACATTTGAACAAAAGCTAAATGTGTTTGCCCATACATTGTTTTCCCCTATGGAAAACAAGGGGAATAAATCATTCTAGGCTAAAGAAACACTAAATTCAAAGGTTATAAGATGAGTATATATGGTTTGTTGAGGACCAGCAAGGAGGTAGTGTAGGGAGGAAGTTGTAAGATTTGTCATAGAAGTAATGTGGGCCCTTGGAAGCCATTATAAATTCTTTGGTTTTATTTCTGAGTGAAAAAGGGAAGATGTTGGAGTGTTTTGAATAGAAATGAATATAAAAAAAATAAGTAACTTTATTTTTTTTTATAGGTTCATTCTAAGTGCTAGGTATAGACATTAGGGATCCATATAGGGAAATGGACTAGTTAGTAGAAAACAAAACTGTTTCAGTCTAGACAAGAGTGGCTTGGATCAGCATGAAGGTGGTGAGAAGTAGAGCTAATAGGCTTTACTGACTGAGTATAAAAGAGAAGAGAGAGAGATGTAAAAGATAATTTAAAAAAAAGTTTTGGCAAAAAGAAAATGAACTGGAAAAATTGCACGAGCAGTCAGTTTCAGGATAAAGGGGGTTATGTTTGGACATGTTAAGTTTTAGATGTCTATTGAATACTGATGGATATATGGCAAGAAGAAAGATGGATATGCAGATTTAGGATTCAAACAAGAGCTGGTCTAATGATATAAGTGTGTAAGTCTTACTATTTCCAAGGAAATAGTTATAGAATTGTAGAACCAAAGACTCAGCCTTGAGGACGTCAACTAAAAATTAGAAATGAGCACTTTTTCATGTGTCTGTTGGTCATTTGGATGTCTTCTTTGGAAAAATGTCTGTTCATGTCTTCTTGATTGGAGGCTCAACATCGCTCGGCATCAGGGAAATCCAAATCAAAACCTCAATGAGATACCACCTCACACGAGTCAGAATGGCTAAAATCAACAAGTCAGGAAATGACAGATGTTGGCGGGGATATGGAGAAAGGGGAACTCTCCTACACTGTTGGTGGGAATGCAAGCTGGTGCAGCCACTCTGGAAAACAGTATGGAGGTTCCTCAAAAAGTTGAAAATAGAGCTACCATATGATCCAGCAATTGCACTACTGGGTATTTACCCCAAAGATACAAATGTAGGGATCCGAAGGGGTACGTGCACCCTGATGTTTATAGCAGCAATGTCCACAATAGCCAAACTGTGGAAAGAGCCAAGATGTCCATCGACAGATGAATGGATAAAGAAGATGTGGCATATATATACAATGGAATATTATGCAGCCATCAAAAGGAATGAGATCTTGCCATTTGCAACGACGTGGATGGAACTGGAGGGTATTATGCTGAGTGAAAT
>NW_027736487.1:0-310 GCF_054177405.1 Leptonychotes weddellii | reverse complement strand
TCAAATCAACTTTCCTAAAACACATTTATTATAACCGTACCTCCTCTGATAAATCCATGAATGGCTCTCTACAAAGCTCTACCATAAGAAGGCCGTCCATGGTTTTCTCCAATTCTTTTCTTTTAATACTAAATTTTAATTTCAGTACAATTAACATACAGTGTTATGTTAATTTCAGTTGTCTAGTAAAGGGATTCAACGATTCCATATTTTACCCTGTGCTCATCACAACAGGTACCCTCCTCAATCCCCATCACCTATTTCCCCTATGTCCCCCCACCTTCTTCCCCTCTGGTTACCATCAGTTTGT
>NW_027736486.1:0-310 GCF_054177405.1 Leptonychotes weddellii | reverse complement strand
ACCCCAAAGACACAGATGTAGTGAAAAGAAGGGCCATATGCATCCCAATGTTCATAGCAGCAATGTCCACAATAGCCAAACTGTGGAAAGAGCTGGGATGCCCTTCAACAGATGAATGGATAAAGAAGATGTGGTCCATATATACAATGGAATATTACTCAGCCATCAGAATGGATGAATACTCAACTTTTGCATCAACATGGATGGAACTGGAGAAGATTATGCTAAGGGAAATAAGTCAAGCAGAGAAAGTCAATTATCATATGGTTTCACTTATTTGTGGAACATAAGGAATAACATGGAGGACATT
>NW_027736485.1:0-310 GCF_054177405.1 Leptonychotes weddellii | reverse complement strand
TTTGGCTCAGGTCATGATCCGAGGGTCCTGGGATTGAGTCCCGCATCGGGCTCCTTGTTCAGCAGGGAGCCTGCTTCTCCCTCTGCCTGCCACTCCCCCTGCTTGTGCTCTCTCTCTTCAACAAATAAATAAATAAAATCTTTAAAAAAAATAAATAAAATGTCCAGACCTTTGAGATCATTAAATTAAAAAAAAAAAAGACCCTTTTTTACCTAAAGCTTTGTGGCTCACTGTCTTCACACACAGATGGTTCCCTCTGCATGGAATCCTTGCTCCCCAAGGCAAGCTCCTTCTGAGGGCCACCTCCTCC
>NW_027736484.1:0-310 GCF_054177405.1 Leptonychotes weddellii | reverse complement strand
GCCCGGCCCGGTGCTGCCCACGCCTCCGACAGTCTGCCCGCTGCTCCCCCAGGGTCTGCGGCCTCTCTTACTCGTTTCCTCTCCCGCTCCTGAGACTCCTCTTGCTCGGCCGGCCCAGCGCCCCGTCGACCCTCTCCCAAGAGCGGGCATCTCCCGCCCCGTGGGTGTTCCCCAGCCGCCCTCTCGATCGAGCCCCCTGCGCTGCCGCTGTGAGCGGCGTCCTTCCCCTGGTGTTCGGCTGCTCGGTGCCGCTTCTGTGTGCCTGTGGGTCGGGACTTCTGTTTCCGCTCTTCTGAGGGCGCGCGCTCGG
>NW_027736483.1:0-310 GCF_054177405.1 Leptonychotes weddellii | reverse complement strand
AATGCCTGCCACACAGTGGGTCTTCTGTAAACATTACCCCTCCTCCCCACTCCATCAGTAAAGCCTGGAATGCTCCTATCAGCCAGTTCCCCAACCCTCCCTCAGTGCAGAAGAGGACGAAATCCTGATTCCTTCTCTCTGGAGCAAGCTCCTGTCTTCCAGTCTAACAACAGATGTGACTACCTCTCTGGTGGTAATTGCATTCCAGGATGCAATGAGATTCAGGGAATCCCCTCAGTTCTACCGCAACTCAGCTACAAGGTGTCCCTTAACCTGGGTCTCTGCTGTGCCGGCTTAATGTCCCTTCTTT
>NW_027736482.1:0-310 GCF_054177405.1 Leptonychotes weddellii | reverse complement strand
GTTGTTAGTTCGAACAGTTTTTCCGTGGAGTCTTTAAGGTTTTCCTTATATACTCTGCCATCTGCAAATAGTGAAAGTTTTACTTTTTCCTTTCCAATTTAGATGCCTTCTGTTTATTTTTGTTGCATAATTGCTCTGCCTAGGTTTTCCGATACTATGTTGAATAAAAGTGGCGAGGAAAGACCAGGAAAGTTCCTAAGGTAGAGGATCTTAGAGGAAATAGTAACAGCTGAAACTTTTCTCTCTTGGATGTGATGTTATCTGTGGGCTTGTCCTGTATGGCCTTTATCATGTTGAGGTATGTTCCTGC
>NW_027736481.1:0-310 GCF_054177405.1 Leptonychotes weddellii | reverse complement strand
TGAACCTCCCTCGAGCCTCAGTCTCATTTGACAAACATAATATGTATGCTGTGGAATTGTCATAACTAAATGAGAACATATGTGAAAGCCTTTGGCGATAAACAATTATTGGTAACTCCTCCCTATACCCCCTTCATGAGGTTAAACATCTTTTAATTCTAGTTCTGGGAATTGTTATTCAGTTAATAGGAATATTTTCGTATTTGTTTATATATATATGAATTATAATCTATTAATATGTATTACATATAGCAAAAGGGGTTTTGTTTTTTACTTTCTGGATTTTTTAAAAAATATAAACTATATTATT
>NW_027736480.1:0-310 GCF_054177405.1 Leptonychotes weddellii | reverse complement strand
TTGGAAAACATTTGTCAGTCTTCACAAAGTAAAACATGGAATTATCATATGATTCAGCAATACCACTTCTAAGTAAAGACCCAAAATAATTAAAAATAGGAACTCAAACAAATACATGAACATACATGCTCCATATCCATAATAGCAAAAATTTCATAGCAGCCCAAAGGTAGAAATGATTCAATGACTATCAATAGATTAATGGATAAAAGAATTGTGGTATATACATATAGTGGAATGTCAATCAGCCATAAAAAGCATGGAGATCTGATACATGTTACAGTATGAATGAACTTTAGAAATATTATGG
>NW_027736479.1:0-310 GCF_054177405.1 Leptonychotes weddellii | reverse complement strand
TACAAATCCTATGGACAGTCATTCCAATCCTAGGTATTTACATAATACGTCTACAGAATGATCAGCATGTGGATGTGTGTAATAGTTTTATTATTATGCCCCAATTATGATTGCCCCAAACTGGAAGTGACACAAAAGTCCAGTGACAGATGAATGTATAAACAAACACGAAACACTTGAAATCCTACCCAGCAATAAAGATGTCATGAAGTATTGGTGCGTGTGGGAATATGGATGAATTTGTTTTTTTAAAGATTTTATTTCTTTATTTGATAGAGCGAGAGAGTACAAGCAGGGGGGGCGGCAGAGG
>NW_027736478.1:0-4811 GCF_054177405.1 Leptonychotes weddellii | reverse complement strand
TCCTCCCACCCCCCTCCCCTCTAGAACCCTGTTTGTTTTTCAGAGTCCATCGTCTCACATGGTTCCAAGAGATGTATTAATTATGATAGAACCTTGAAATAGGAAGGAATGGTACAGTATAATTACATAAAATAGAGAAGAATTCGAAAGAACCAATAGAACTTACTCTGATTTAAAGTTCCTAAAATGTCAACGCCTGGGATATTTGACCCTTTATTTAAACAGTCTAAAATAAAGCTGCTTATCTCAACCTTGACAATATGTAGTAATATTATACAATATACCTACTTTTCTTTGTATATGAGAGAGAATAATATTGCTTGAGGTAGAATTAAATTTGAATTGTGAGCATCAAGAAGAAAAGATGGAGTAGTGGCCTGCACTGGCCACTAGGTGACTATGTTAGACCAAACAACTTAGTTGTCAGCTAAAGGAAAGATTTGAGGGAACAGCAGCCTCGTTAACTCTGAGGGTCTTAGGGAAAATGTGAGATTGCACTGAATCATGTGTATAAGATGCTTGTGAATTACGGGTTTATTTTTTGGAAAATGCCTGTGAAGTGTATTACAGCAGTATTAATGAATTTTTTTAAGTTCCAAATTTTAACTATACCCGGGTTTCTCAACCTCAGCTCTGTTGACATTCTGGGCCACGTAACGCTTTGTTGTGGGGGCTGCCCTGTGCAATGTAGGATGTTTAGCGGCATCCCTGGCTTCAACCCACTAGATTCTAGTAGCTCCCCTCTGCCAGTTGTGATAACCAAAAATGTCTCCAGACATTGTCAGATGTTTCCCTAGGGGCCAGAATGGCCCCTGGTTGGGAACCACTGGTTATATAGGCAAACTAATAGTATTTAAAATGCAAGCAACCGTATCTTATATTAAAGAAAATATGCCCAGATATTAATCCAAGTCCCACTTTTAGCTTTTAGTACCTTCTTGGTTAACATAGGAATAAGCCCTCACAGAGAATACCTGTGACAGTTCCTTGTGGAGAGAAAGGTAGACATAGTTTTAGAATGAACAGGAGTACCTTGCCTATCTAATGTTCCGTCTCTCAGAAAAGGACAATGTTATTCTTACAGAAGCAAGGTATGAACAACACCTTGGCTTACCTTTGACACATTATTAAAGTGAATCTGTTCCATTGACACTTGAGAATTTTCCCCCTAAATCATTCTACTCCAAGAAACTATAGGATTTCTGAAAAAAAAAAATCATTCAGAATTTAAGTTGCCTCAAGTCTAATTCTCAGGGAACATTGCTTTGAGTCAGAGCTAATTCATCACCTCGGTCATCCTCCATCACCATGAGCCAACATCTGTACATCTTCACTTCAGTTAAGTTAGGGAAGAAAGAGATGTCAATGAGAACTCTCCTTTTACAGCCCAGAGAAGGCACTTCCCTGGACTAAAAGAAAATACGTTAGAAATTTCTTTGAAATTGTGTTAATTGTATCAAGCTAGAGCCAGTGTCATTTTGACCCCTCTCCATTGTATCTCTTCAGGTGACGCAGAATGATATGATAATGGCTGAAAGGCTCTTTGGAATCTTAGCACATGTCGCATCTTCCGAGTTACCCCAGTACCGTATGATTTCAATTCTGGGTGATGCCAGGTAATCTTTAATTTCTATCATTTTTATAGAATTTCTGTTGCACTAGAAAAAAGGAATACATTCCACACACCTCTTAACTGCCACTTGTGCATCCCACAAACATTGATCCTAAATTTGTCTTGTGGCTGGCCCTCTTCAAAGTGTTGGGGTATAAAGTTGAATAAGACAAAATTCTTGCTCTTATGTGGCTTATAAGCTAATAATTTAAAGATATATGTAAGTACTTATAATGTGAATGTTTCAGATTTCAGAGAGGGCTGTAGGAGTATAGGAGAGACCAACTGCACTTTGGAAGAACATGAGGGAAACCTTCACAGAGGAGGTAACATTTTATCTAGCTCTTCAGGAATGAGGAGTTTTTCAGGTAGAGGATATAGGGGAAAGAGATTTGCAAAGGTGCAAGGAATTGTAACAAGTTTAGTATAATTGGAGCATGGGATAATTGTGAATAGTGACAGTAAATGAAGCGAGAAAGATTGTGGTTTGATTTTGAAGAGTTTTCCAATCCATTCAAAACAAAAACGAATACTTGTGCTTTGTAATTAAGCACAACAATCGTGTGATTAGATGTATATTCTAGAAAGGCTGCCATTTGAACAGACAGAGATGGATGGACTGGAGACCAATCAAGAGGCTCATTATAGTCCAGGAGGGAGATTTTGAAGGCATGAACTAAGACAGTGAGAGTGGAGAATAGGATAAATTGAAAAATACTTAGAAGAGAACAGAACCTGATAGAACACACTAAGAAAATGTGCGTGGATGGAAGGAGAAAAGTCGAGGATGCTATGTCAGTCATGATTCAGTTATAGATAAGAGAATTCACTCTGGCTAGAATAAGCAGAAAACGACTGATATACAAGGAATTAGTTGTCTATAAAATCAACAGAAGGGACGGGGAAGCAGTCTAATGACTCCCAGAATGATACCACAGAACCAGCCCACCAAGAAAACTGCCGCCTCTGCTCAGGGAACTAGCTGATCAGGAGACTGTCATCCCAGTTGCAACCTCCAGGTCATACCACTTTCACTGCGTGGGGGATCAGGAATTCCTCACTCCTGTCCCCAGAACTTGGTTGCAGAATTTACAATTACAAATTTGTAATTTGTACTGAAGAAAACCGGGTATGTGTGTGCTATCTCTACTTCCCCACTTAGCTCAGTTCTGATTTCAGATCTTACCCAAGTATGTCTGATTGGTAGAATCTAAATCCCATAGAAAACCTATAAAATCACTTGAGAAAAAAATATTGAAGGAGGGACTGCTACAAAATGAAGACTGAACACAAGAAATAGGAAGCATTGAATTCAAAAACTGATGGTGTGGAAATAAGTAAAAATTAGAGGAAAAAATGAAACAAGATGAAACCAGAGAGGAAGACAAACCATAAGAGACTCTTGATCTTAGGAAACAAACTGAGGGTTGCTGGAGGGGAAGGGGGTCGGGGAATGGGGTGGCTGGGTAATGGACATTGGGGAGGGTATGTGTTGTAGTGAGCACTGGGTGTTATGTAAGACTGATGAATCACAGACCTCTACCCCTGAAACAAATAACACATTATATGTGAATTTAAAAAATATGCTCATAATTAAGGAATTAAAAATTAAAATAATAAAAATAAAATGTGTCTAAAAATATATTTATCAAAAATATTAATGCATAAGGAAAAATTTAGTAACCTGAAAATAAAAATCCCAGAAATTCCTAAGGGAAAGGAAGTTAAACTTTCCTAAGGTTTTTTTCCCCCCTTAGGACTACTACTTAGCACCAAAAGTTGATGGAAAAATACATGTTTAACTGTGTATATTAAAATTTTAAGGGCTACATTAGGAAGAAGGGCTAGATGGTACAGATTCTAAACCACTAAAAAGAAAAAAGATCAACAAAAGGCTGGAAGGGAAGAAAAAAGAAAAATAAATATGTTATTTATAATAAATATTAATGAATGGAATTCTCCTATTAATAGATAATGGCTATCAGGATTAAAATTGAGTTACATGTTGTCTTTGGAGAAATACCCCTGAAGAAAGCAATATATAAAGTTTGAAAATAAAGGGATGAAAATATATAACAGGGAAACGCCAACAATAGCAACAAACAAATCTGGGAATATTAATATTAGTGATAATAGAATTGATGACCAAAAGCTACAATCTACAAAAAAAATATAATTATGAAACTTAATGTAACTAAGCTCCTAAATACATCAACAAATACAAGTATACATTGACAAATTCACAGTTATTGTGATAGATATTAATCTAATAGATCAGTAGATCAAATAAACCAAAAAAAAAAAAAAAAGAATATGGAGGATTTGAATAACACAGTTAATGTACTTTATCAAATAAATGGATTTATAATTTTATCCCCAGACTCTTATTTCCAATTCAAAACAAATTCTATTCAAACACCTATGAAATGTTTGCAAAAATTGGACATATATTAATCTCAAAGGAAACCGCCCATGTTTCCCAAAAAACATACTCAAACAGATCACTTTCTCTAATCATATGATAAAATTAGAAAAATAACGAGCCAAAAATTTTACCAGTTGAAATTGGAAACACAAAGAAACAGGAGAAGCAGTTTCCCAGAAAATAAAATACAGTGCCTTTAAACTTAAAAAAGATGTTTAACATCAATCGAAGTCATAGACATGAAAATTTTAAAACAATGAGACAACTTTGTGGGGAAAGACTAAAAGTTTGGTGGGATACAGCATGTTGAAACAGAATTTTTATGCACTGTGGGTGGTATAAGTTGAGGCAATTCTTAGCAATACCTAACAAATTTTAAATTTATATCCCCTTTGACTTAGTAATTTTGCTTAAAGGAATCTTTTTCGGATAGTGTTTTTTTACATGAGCACAAATATGTATGTGTTCAAGGATTTTCAATGCAGCCAGTGTTTATAATAGCAAAAATATGAAAGCCACTAAATTTCAACTAATAAAAGACCAATGACAGGCCACTCAAAAAATAATTAGTGGTTCTGGGGGGCGGAGCAAGATGGCGGAGGAGTAGGAGACCTGGATTTCGTCTCCTCTCAGGAATTCAGCTGGATAGGGATCAAACCATTCTGAACACCTACAAACTCAACAGGAGATCGAAGAAAGGAATAGCAACAACTCTCTGAACAGAAAAGCGACCACTTTCTGGAAGGTAGGACGTGCGGAGAAGTGAATCCGAGG
>NW_027736477.1:0-310 GCF_054177405.1 Leptonychotes weddellii | reverse complement strand
GATGCCCAAAGTCTACCAATACCTAAAGAGACAGAAAAGAAAAAAAGGAAGAGAAGAAAGTTTTCTTTCAGTGAACATTCATACCAAGCTGTACTCTTTCCAACAACTCCTTGAGAATATACTGTTTTAATGTTAAGTGGAATATATTGTTGTAATTGTAGTCACAGACTTTGTAAGTATATACAAATGTCATGATACATAGGTGTTGTTCCAAAATTATTGCTCAAAAATTATGAGCATGAGCAATATACAATCTGCGATTAGAGGCAAAACTGTAGGTACAAAATCATTCTTTATATAATATTTCCTT
>NW_027736476.1:0-310 GCF_054177405.1 Leptonychotes weddellii | reverse complement strand
GTGCAACCAGCCATCTAGGAGGTCGCAGGAGGTTGCATGTGGCTACCTTTATTTCTTTTGAAAACAAAAAAGAAAATAAAATAAGGGCATCTGCTAGAGAAAGAGACATGGGGGAAGGAGCTTGAGGAGGTGGCAAAGGTTTAGAGTGCCCTTGGAATGCCACGGGAGGGGAACTGACCAGAGCCAAGTTACCCACTGTAGGACACTGCGGGGAGCTTCCGGCCTCAGTGTTTGGCTGTGAATAGGACCGGATGAGATAACCAGTAATCTCTCCTCCATCTCCTTCACCTTGAATTTGTAGGCAAGGGTG
>NW_027736475.1:0-310 GCF_054177405.1 Leptonychotes weddellii | reverse complement strand
TGACCTGAGCCGAAGGCAGTCGCTTAACCAACTGAGCCACCCAGGCGCCCTGAATAAGATCTTTTAAAAAAATGTCTGGTAGGCTTCCCCAGGGAAACCATCTGGCCCAGAACTTCAGTTTGTTGGGAGATTTTTGATTACTGATTCAATTTCTTTGCTGGTTATGTGTCTGTTCAAATTTTCTATTTCGTCCTGTTTCAGTTTTGGTAGTTAATAAGTTTCTAGGAATTTGCCAATTTCTTCCAGGTTGCCCAGTTTGGTGGCATATAATTTTTCATAGTATTCTCCTATTTTTTTAAAGATTTTATTG
>NW_027736474.1:0-310 GCF_054177405.1 Leptonychotes weddellii | reverse complement strand
CTGCGTATCAGTGTGGGTGTGGTTCAAGGGTATCTGAAAGCTCAGAACCTACTAGGCAAAGAGTGTGAGTATTAATGTCAGTGCTTAGAAGGGGTCCCACTCTCTTTACTCCAGGAAACCCCAGCCTGAGCACCTTTCTGTGAGGTCACCTCACATTTAGGATAAGAGGGACCCATTACAGCTGACTGCAGCCCTCCTGAACCACAGGCTCCAGGCAAGAGAAGCAAAAGTCTGAATGCGAGCCAGAAGAAGCGTCCGGAGAGCAGGAGGGCCACGGGGGGCCGGGGGGGGGGGGAGGGGGCTGCCTGGG
>NW_027736473.1:0-310 GCF_054177405.1 Leptonychotes weddellii | reverse complement strand
TGGTTAGGTTTAGTCCTAGGTATCTTACGGTTTTGGGTGCAATTCTAAATGGGACTGATTCCTTAATTTCACTTTCTTCTGTCTTATTGTTGGTATAGAAATGCCATTGATTTTTGTGCATTGATTTTATATCCTGCCACGTTGCTGAATTCCTGTATGAGTTCTAGCAATTTTGGGGTGGAGTCTTTTGGGTTTTCCACGTAAAGTACCATGTCATCTGCAAAGAGTGAGAGTTTGACTTATTTTTTGCCACTTTGGATGCCTTTTATTTCTTTTTGTTGTCTGATTGCTGTGGCTAGGACTTCTAGTA
>NW_027736472.1:0-310 GCF_054177405.1 Leptonychotes weddellii | reverse complement strand
GGGCGGGGCTGCTGGATAACTTGTCTCTGGCCAGAGGACTCAGGTGACAGGTTTGCCTGGTCCTCAGTCCAAAGTGTTTTGTGTTTCTGCAGGAACACCCCTGCCAGCCCACCAAAGCCCTCAGTAAAGGTCACCCCACAGGCCTTAGGTGATGAGTGATCTTGTGCATACAAATCAGCAAACTCCCATAACTGACCCCAGGGCAGAAGTGAAGAAACAGCCAGAAGATTCAGTGCAAAGAACAAGCATTTAGCTAAAGCCAGAAGTCCTTGTCCATGCTGGAAATGAGAGATTGTGCTATAGAATACTC
>NW_027736471.1:0-310 GCF_054177405.1 Leptonychotes weddellii | reverse complement strand
GCAGCATCTGACAATTAATGCTTGGGCGAGGGAAAGAGGCATTGAAATGATTGCTAACATGGAGAAGGAATCTCTGAGTCCTCCCCTAACTGAGGGAATATTGGAATTCTGTCACTCAGTTTGAGATGGAATTCTGTCACTCATGATTAAGGTTGGAAATGGAAGTCAAGTACCTGTGCGTGTGTGTGTGTGTGTGTGTATGTATGGTAGGGGGAATAAAACCAGAAAGTCCAACATGATAGAGAGTTTTCTCATCTTTGAAGTTAAGAAAGATGACATTCCACATTAGCAAATTGTAGCGAGAACACAG
>NW_027736470.1:0-310 GCF_054177405.1 Leptonychotes weddellii | reverse complement strand
GGGAGCACCCACCGTACCCGGACGGGACCACCCACCGTACCCGGACGGGAGCACGCACCGTACCGGGACGGGAGCACCCACCGCTCCCGGACTGGAGCACGCACCGTACCCGGACGGGAGCACCCACCGTACCCGGACTGGAGCACGCACCGTACCCGGACTGGAGAACGCACCGTACCCTGATGGGAGCACCCACCATACCCGGACTGGAGCACGCACCGTACCCGGACGGGAGCACGCACCATCGTTAGAAGGGAAAAGGTGGGGTCCTGCTCCGGGGGTCCGGCTCCCAGTCCATCTCCTCTCCCCT
>NW_027736469.1:0-310 GCF_054177405.1 Leptonychotes weddellii | reverse complement strand
GCTCATCACAGGGCTGGCACATCAGGCCTGTCATGCCCCTAAGCCCTAAGCCTAACCCTAGATTGGCTTCTGAGCAGTCTGTCCCCAGAGCCTGGCTCCAAAACCCCAAGGATTCGGGACACCCGAGCAGTATCAAGGGACTCAGGCCGCCACCCAGAAGGAAACCCCACCATTTGGAACTCCGGAAAGCATTCATAGCAGGAGAAATCTGCATGCCCATCCAAGCGAAACTGCACTTTTGGGGGCCCCCTGGAGGCCAACCCTGAGCCTAACACTCCTCCTGACCCACGCCCTCAACTCAGAGCCCCGG
>NW_027736468.1:0-310 GCF_054177405.1 Leptonychotes weddellii | reverse complement strand
GGGGAGAGAAAAGTCCTGGCTCCCTCCCACCTGCTCAGAAACACAGGATGGGTGGCCTACTTTAGGTTTAGGGAACTAAGTAACATCTAAGGTGTTCTTGCCTCAGGCCGGTGTCGGGAAGGTGCTCCGGGTCACCTGGGACCAGGCAAGACTAAGGCAGCAATGAGGGAGGCTATCAAGGTCAAGAAATGAGCTGTGGAGCCCCTAGGGCTGCGGAGCTCAGCTCTGCTACCTGAGCCTCGGTTGCCCTGTCTGCAAAAACAGGCAATAGGGTGCTGTCCTAGAAGGTTTGAGAGCAAGGGGAGGTGGG
>NW_027736467.1:0-4812 GCF_054177405.1 Leptonychotes weddellii | reverse complement strand
ACACACACAGGAATATTATTCACCCATAAAAAAGAATGTCGCCATTTGCAATAACACGAATGGATGGGTGGAGAGAGTATAACGCTAAGGGAAATAAACCAGTCAGAGAAAGATAAATGTCATATGATTTTACTCGTATGTCAAATTTAAGAAAGAAAACCAACCAACAAAGAAAAAAGGGACAAATAAAAAATCAGATTCTTACCTCTAGAGAACACACTGAGGGTCACCAGAGGGGAGGTGGGTGGGGGGATGGGTTAAACAGGTGATGGGGATTAAGGTGGGCACCTGTCGTGGTGAGCACCAGGTGATGTATGGAAGTGTCGAATCACTATGTTGTACACCTGAACCTAACATAACACTGTATGTTCACTACACTGGAATTAAAATGAAAAATAAGTAAATTAAAAAGTCCCCTGAAATTCTTATGAATGATACTATAGTCCATTTTTCTTTATTTCCCCATGCATAGAAAAAGCAATATAAGAGAATAAGCCAAGAATAAGTTAACAATTATCGTTGTCGTCGGCTTTTATGGTCAATTTAGGCTGCAGTTTTGGAGGGGTGGTTTATCATTCTGTGATTGTCCTTCATATTCCAAATTTTCTACAGTGAAAATGCATTTTTCTAAGAAAGAAGAGGCACAGATTTATAAAGTAGGATGTTAGCAGACATTCAACATTATCTCCTATTTATTTCCAATCTTTTCCTATGCCTGCTATCTTTTGTGATATGCAAATATTTGAGACATTTCCCCTCCTCACTCAGATACTCATTTTTTTTCATTAAGGCTGAGGGGTAGAGGGGAAAAATGTTTTTGATTTTAACCTCTATTTCTTAAATGCAATCATAAGAGCTTTCCTATTTCATTAATATAATAATCTTGAAAATTTGATAGTATCTTCTTTCTACAGATGTGGACAAGGAAGTGGAGAGATACTAATTGGGTGCCCACCACACAGTGTTGGAGATTGAACACATATTCCCATACCTGAACAGGCACCAAATCTCTGTTATCTAATACATCCACAATCGACAAAATTCATTTGACTTTCTCTTGCCCTGAAAAGTGTGGAAATCATTCCAAATATTCTCAAAACACTCCCCAGTGACTTGCAAGAACACTGCCATCATAAAAGAAGATAATGTCCTAACTATTTCTATAGGCTACGAAGCATAAAGCCTGCACAGGGATCCCGAGGACGAGTGATGGAAATGTGGACGGCTTGAAACCATTCTTAATAGTTTAGGCAAAAGATACCTTTTTCTACTTCTGCACTCACTTTGTTATTGATGAATTTATTGTTGGATGTTTTAAGAGCATAAATGTAGAGTTCTGGACTGATTACAGCTTGGTCTGTGAGTGACAGTAAATTGAAAGGTTTACAGCAACACCTATCAGCAGGATCTAATAGTTACTCTGTTTTGACACCAAGTGGTTAGTGGAAATTAGTAAAAATCAAAATAAGTGTGGTAGCATTCCCAACCTAAAAGGATGTATTTCAGACCCATACAAAGCATTTACATCTGTGAAATTTGGTGCTGGAAGGGACTGTGGGAGTCACGGTCCCCAGACACTCCCTTTGTTTTAGGAAAGGGAACATCGCAGACTGTGAGACCCCTCCTAGCTCACCACGTAGGTTATTCACAGAGGTGGAAACAGAAAGAGGGGTTAGATAGTTTTGGACCCACACAGGGATATAAAAATTGTGTTTGCCTCCATCAAGAATCTCTCCTCAATAAAAATCTGTGAATTCTCAAGATGACTGCTAAGGGCAAGGCAGGATTCTAGTGGTTTTCCAGACACTGAGCACCTTTATCCTTAGAAGTTGTCTTGAAACACATCTGAGCCCAGGTCCAGACCCACGTGAGCGTCCAAGTACTTTGTTTGCCCTTCCCATGTGTATCCTTACGTCTTAGGATATTTGTGTAGAGCAAGGCTAAGGATCACGTGGGAAAGGAGCACAGACCTCAGCCATGCTATCCTCCTCCTTCTCCAGTAGCTCCCTGCACTGTGCATATCCACTAGTGTGTCCCTGCTGGAAAGTGAAGTCCTCTGATTAACCACACTAGGTTGCAAATCATAGTCATATGCCATTTGCATTTGACCAACTCTCCGACCAGCCCAAGTAGATCATGGAGGCCCAACCTCCTTTCACATGTGCTTTCCCAGTGAGGTGTCCAGATAAACTTCATTCTTTCCAAAAGCTTATTTCCAACAGTGATGCTAAATCCATCCCTAAAGACTCTGGCAACAAGTAATGATGAAGTGGCTCTCCATGGACCTGCTATTCCCATGTTACCCAGGATCCTGGGGGCGGTAGGTTTGAATCCAGGTGTAGGCACACATGGGTGTATGTGTTTACTAAAAACACAACAAAAAACAATAATGCCAATAATCAGCAATTTCAGGATTAGTGTATTTTGATCTATTTGATCTACTTTTATTTATTCCCTCAGGGTTGATGGAGAAACAAGTCCTCAGATACATTGTTAACACTGAGAGAGCCCGAAATCTCTAAGAGAGGAGCTGGGATGAGGGTGAACCATACATACCTGGATCCATTCACAACTCTTCCCCCATTACACCATCCATCCTCCTCAGGCACTGATCTACCTGCAGCTCGAGAATGCAGAATGAAATCATGTCTGGCCTCTAACATCAGCTGAAATGTACAAACCTAATTGCCCAGGGACAAACTGAGTAATACATTGGATCTGCAACCCTTTAAATTCAAGATCAAGGCACCTACTGCTAATTTGGCAGCTCCTGACATTTTCCAATCTCTTTAACGTCACGCGAATGAAAAAGTAGATGTGAGTAGTACCAAGCCTTAAGGACTATGATATTTCATAAAGAAACAGCCTTCGTGACAAAAGGAACTTTAGCGACCCCATGATTACTCAATTTTGGGGAAAGATTTTGAAAGGAAAATGAGATTTTGGTAAATCTACTAACAACCATCCATGTGAAAAATTTTAAAACTCAGAAATATCATAATAGATCTCTCAAGGAGAACTTAAATACCTAAAACATTTAAACTATTATTGATAACAGGAGAGGAAAAATGGCTTTTCAGTTCTATCTTATAGTAATATATTGCTTTTAAAAAAATCTCAGGATCACTTTTAATTAGTCTCACAGTGGTCCTTAATGATTTTTCTTTTACTAAAACCTAAAATATGCCCCATTTTGGCTTGATTTATCTGCAATGCTGTTCAAAGGTGACTTCTCTCTTCCTTGAATTCCCTCTTCCTGTGGCTTCTGTGATATTTGCCCCATTATCTTCCTACCATTGTTTTTAAATAAATTTTATTATTATTTGAAAATAGTTTTAGATTTACCAAAAAAAAAGAGGACAATTGTACAGATAGGCTTATCTACCTAAACCCAGTTTCTGCTATCACATTAATATAGAACATTTGTTATAATAAACAAAATAATTTTGATACATTATTCTTAACTGAGGTCCATATATTAGATAGTCCTTAGTTTTTACAGTTTGTACAAAATGCCGCTTTTGGGGGGAGTTCTAGGACCCCACATTACATTCAGTTGTCATGTGTCCTTCGATTGCTCTAGACAATTTCTCAGACTTCCTGTGTCTGTGATGACCTTGACAGGTTTGAGGAGTCCTAGTCAGGTGTTTTGTAGCATGTCCTTCTATAGGGATTTGTCTGGTGTGTTTCTTATGATTAGACTAGTGTTACAGGTTTCAGGAGAGACCACAGAGGTAAAATTGCATTTCCAATTGTATCACGTCAAGGGTATGTACCCTGAACTTGACTAACTGATAATGTTGGCTTTGGTCGGCTGGCTGAGGTCATATTTGTCAGGATTCTCCCCTACAATGTGACTGCTTTTGCCCACTTTCTATACAGTATTCTTTGGAAGGAAGTCCCCACACAGTTCACATGTAAGTGGTGAAGAATAATCTACCTCCTTGATGGTGTAGTATCTACATAAATTATTTGGAATTCTTCTGTAAAGGAGATGGGTCTATTCTCTCTAATTCATTTATTTTTTTTAATCCTGTGTTTATATCAGTATGGGCTAATGGATATTTAACTATCCTTTGGGTTCTAATGCAATAGTACTTTGGTTGCACAGACTGCTTCAACATGTGCCATTGGGAATAAGCCCTTATTTTCTGGCCCTACAAGAAGTTTGGGCTCTTCTTACATGTTTCCTGTTCCAGTTCTAGAATCAGGTATTTCCCCAAGGAAATGATGGTTGTCTTGCTACCATTTTTGTTGCACGTTCTTGGGGTTCTACCAGAGCTTGGCAGCCTCTCTTGGTCAACAAATGCTGGAGGGATGATCCAAGGACCTCCAGGCTTGTGTCTTATCAGTTTTCTTGTCTATACCTACTCTGAGGACATCAGTATGAGACCATTCGTGAGAAAACCAAGTCCCCCTGTTGTCCACCTCACCCCTCAAATGTCCATATTCTGCAAGGCCAACATGATGCCCTTTCTAAAATCCAATTCTGATCATTTTACTCTTACTTAAAAGCCTTTCATCGACCAATCTATCACATCTTCTATAGTATAGTCACATAGGTCTGAATCCCATTTGTGTACATTTTAATATGTATAATATTCAAGAATTATACAGGAATGCAGGGAAATAGTGTATAAAGACAGGTTCGTATGTCGTGATATGTGTCCCCAAATTTTACTGGTGGCCCTGAAAGTTGGGAGAGCACCAACATTCAGAGTGAATTAGCCTTCAGTACCTTATTGTTCATCCTTCAGGTCTCTTCAGCCTCTTTAACATAATTTGCTAATAACCCCATCAACGCTTCTTCTC
>NW_027736466.1:0-310 GCF_054177405.1 Leptonychotes weddellii | reverse complement strand
TTCTCTTTGTTCCCCCTCCTCCCCTTCCTCCCCTCCTCCTCTTCTTCACCCCTTCCTTTCCTTTCCCTCCTCCCCTTCCTCCCCCTCCTGCACCTTCCCTTTACCTTCTCCTTCTTCTTATCTTCTTCTTACTCCTTCTTTCATAATCTACGTTGCTATTTGGTAATTTTGTACTGTAATATCTCAACAAAGGTTTCAACATACAAATAAACACCTTTAAACCACTGTCCTAGAGCAACTTTGGGAAAAACTAGGACCATTGTAAAGCTAGAGATTAATCTGATTCCCTTTGAACATAGGGGACCAGTTA
>NW_027736465.1:0-310 GCF_054177405.1 Leptonychotes weddellii | reverse complement strand
TAGCTGGCTTCTACAAACTAGGCCTGATGTAAATGCTAACTACTTATTGTGAAGACATCATTCGAGAAGGAAAAGATAAGCACAGGTTAGTATTCTATGTTTGCTGAAAAGGTATCTAGAATCAAGCATATTACTCAGCCATAAAAAAGAGCAAAATCTTGCCATTTGCCACAACATAGAGCTAGAGAGTATTATACTATAAGTGAAATAAGTCAGTCACAGAAAGACAAATACTGAATGATTTTCCTCATGTGGAATGTCAGAAACAAATGAGCAAAGGGAAAAGAGGCAAATGGAGAAATAGACTCTT
>NW_027736464.1:0-310 GCF_054177405.1 Leptonychotes weddellii | reverse complement strand
ATAGGAAAAGGACTGTCAGGTTTGGTGTTAGGAAAACCTGGGATTCAATCAGGATTTATTTAGCTGCCTTTCTTTCAGTGAATTTCTTAACTTCACCCCACCCTGGAACATCCTCCGGTGAGTGTGAGTACAGAGGCCCCTCAGGGCAGCGGTGAAGGGGGCTGTGGATACAGGGTCCAGCCCCGGGCCGGCTGCAGGGTGATGCGGCTGCAGGAGCACCAGAGCTGGATTCACTGTGCGGGAGCCCGAGCAGCCGCCGGAAAACTCATAGAACACGTGACTAATGGAGAGATGTCATCGTGCATCAAGT
>NW_027736463.1:0-310 GCF_054177405.1 Leptonychotes weddellii | reverse complement strand
TTTAAAATCATTTAAAGAAGAATATTAAGTATGTGATGGTATGGGTTACGTAAAGATACAGCAAAACTCGTTAATGCTGATGCTGAACTATGGGAAAGCCTGCTCGGGGGACAACCTTGTCCCTTTCACATAGCGATAGAGGCCAGAACTCTGGGACAGAGGATTTTCTGTGATGTAAGATTTCTTTTTTTTTTTTTTTCAGTCATGAGTCTGTGTCCAGAGATAAAAACCTTTTAGGCTTTGAGGAGTTTTTCCTTTTCTTCTAAGTTTTGGTTTTGTTTTGTTTTAAAGAAGAGCCTTAGCGTGGTGA
>NW_027736462.1:0-310 GCF_054177405.1 Leptonychotes weddellii | reverse complement strand
TCGAAATTTTACGGCTACTGGTTATAGTGATACCACGTTAACGGGTTACTTTAATGGCAAGCAGCAACTGATTAAACAAGATTACGTCACGTCAGTAACTGCTCAAAGTATTACTATCTCTAAACAGTTTACTTATGATGATAAAGACCGCTTAGTTAAACTTGAGGAGACTCGCGGCACTAATAATGGAGTCAGTAGAGTTCAAGTCTGGGTTTATAATGATAAAGATCAATTGGTTGAGCATAAGACGAATAATGACGGCGACAGCATATTTGAAGCCACTACTGTCTACCAATATAACTCAAACGGT
>NW_027736461.1:0-310 GCF_054177405.1 Leptonychotes weddellii | reverse complement strand
GGGGAGCCTGCTTCTCCCTCTGACCCTCTCCTCTCTCATGTGCTCTCTCTCTCTCTCATTCTGTCTCAAATAAATAAATAAAATCTTTAAAAAAAAATGTTCAAGCAACCACAGGAAGGCAGGAAAACAAAGAGAAATGAGAAACAGAGAGAACAAATGGAAACAAAAAAAATAATAAAATGACAGACTTAAGGCTTAACGTATTAATAATTACATTAAATATAGTCTAAATACATCAGTTAGAAGAGATTGTCAGAGCTTATTAAAAAACATTAGCCAACTATATGCTATCTACAAAAAAAACCACCTC
>NW_027736460.1:0-310 GCF_054177405.1 Leptonychotes weddellii | reverse complement strand
CTCTCTCTCTATCTTTGTGTCTCAAATGAATAAATAAAATCTTTAAAAAATAATAATAAATAAATAAATAAATGGGCTGTCCTTTGTAATAGGAAGATGACTTACCGCCAAGGGCCCCAACTGATCCTCTTCCCATTTAACATTAATTGGGAAATTCCTGGTTTGAAAGAATTATTATTCTTTATTATTAATGACATAATTATGTCATCAAGAAGGCAGCCACTCGCGTTATGATGACAAAGCTTGCAGCTGCTGGACCAGGTCCAGGAGGGTGTGGTCACTGATGAACCTTGGCTCACGTGCTCTGGGG
>NW_027736459.1:0-310 GCF_054177405.1 Leptonychotes weddellii | reverse complement strand
GGGTCACTCGGTACCATTCCCTCCCCGTCGGCGCCCCGCGCAGAACCCACCTCGGAAGCGGAACCAAAAACTTACGCAACGGCTCTACGCGGAGCTGTTCGTAGACCAGCGCTAAAGCTCTTTCAGGGAAAACGTGGGGGCCCTAAAAAGGGCCTTTTTAGCAAGTGACAGGGATCCAGACCACTTGTCTTCAGCCCCCAAAGCCGTAGAGGGTGCGGCCCTGGCGCTTGAGCGCGTAGACCACGTCCATGGCCGTGACCGTCTTGCGCTTGGCGTGCTCCGTGTAGGTGACGGCGTCCCGGATCACGTT
>NW_027736458.1:0-310 GCF_054177405.1 Leptonychotes weddellii | reverse complement strand
TACTCTGGGTAAGTTCTCAAATCTTTCTAGTTATTTCTCCAAAATATTTAATACTCCATTAGGAAAAATTTCAAATACACTTTTAAGTATGGAGATAAATGTAACTATTACGGCACACTCCCAAGGTTCCAGAAAACACTAAATTTACGTATACCATTAATCCACTATATTCAGAATTTTAAACATTTCTTTGGTACATCTAAATTTACTTATAGCTACCTTGTGTTCAGTGTCTAATGTGTGATTTTATGCTTTACTATTACTAATTACTGTTTAGAAACCTTCTAATTGCAATTTTAATTTTGCAGAC
>NW_027736457.1:0-310 GCF_054177405.1 Leptonychotes weddellii | reverse complement strand
GGCTGATGGAGGCTCCCTCCCCCCCAGGTCTATCTTCCCAAATATCGCTTCAGATTCACTTCTCCCTACGTCCTACCTTCCAGAAAGTGGTCGCTTTTCTGTTCAGAGAGTTGCTGCTATTCTTTTCTTCGATCTCCTGTTGAGTTTGTAGGTGTTCAGAATGGTTTGATCCCTATCTAGCTGAATTCCTGGGACCAGATGAAATTTAGGTCTCCTACTCCTCCAAAAGTCCCCTATCTTAGAACCCCCTCAATCCTTTGTTGGCAAACCAAACAGTTGGTCGTTCTCGAAAGGGATTATAGGATGCATG
>NW_027736456.1:0-4812 GCF_054177405.1 Leptonychotes weddellii | reverse complement strand
TTTATTTATTTATTTATTTTAAAGATTTTATTTATTTATTTGAGACAGAGAGAATGAGAGAGAGAGAGCACGTGAGAGGGGGGAGGGTCAGAGAGAGAAGCAGGCTCCCCGCCGAGCAGGGAGCCCGATGCGGGACTCGATCCCGGGACTCCAGGATCATGACCTGAGCCGAGGGCAGTCGCCCAACCAACTGAGCCACCCAGGCGCCCTGCTTGTTATTTTTAAAATTGAGTTTTTGTAAATGTTTGATAGATGCTTAAAATATATATATATATAGCTATTAAATTAATCTTATTAATTTATACTATTCAAAACCTCTATTTTCAGCAAAGAAAAAGAAAACATTTTTCTTGAAAAGATGGATTGCAAGGGAGTTCAGGTTTTAGAAGGACTGGCTTGCCAAATGAAATATACAACACGCTTTCAAAAGAAAGCACACACAGGGTTACCAAGTTTAGAGTTACTATATTTATCACTGTGGGGGGAAAAACATAGGTGTTTTTCTCACATAGGTGTTATAACCTCAAAAATTGTGTCATCTTTATTTTTTTAAGGTTTTATTTATTTAAGTAATCTCTACACCCAACGTGTAGTCATGACCCCAAGATCAAAAATCACTAGAGCTCCACCAACTGAGCCAGCCAGTTATTATCTTTAGATATCAGCAGTCAATAAAGTTGCAAAACAATAGTCATTTTTATTTTTTATTTTTTTTAAAGATTTTATTTATTTATTTATTTTTTAGAGAGCGAGCGAGAGAGAAACAGCATGAGAGGGGAGAGGGTCAGAGGGAGAAGCAGGCTCCCCGCTGAGCCGGGAGCCCGATGTGGGACTCGATCCCAGGACCCTGGGATCATGACCTGAGCCGAAGGCAGACGCTTAACCATCTGAGCCACCCAGGCACCCAACAATAGTCATTTTTTAAAAAGATTTATTTATTTATTTTAGAGAGAGAGTGCACATGAGCAGGGTGGAGGGGCTGAGGGAGAGGGAGAGAAGCTGACTCCCTAGTGAGCCAGAGCCCCACTTGGGCTCCATCTCCTGACCCTGAGATCAATACCCTGAGGTCATCACCCCACGGAAATCAAGAGTTAGAGGCTTAACCAACTGAGCCACCCAGGAGCCCCTAAGATTTACTTTCTTAAGAACTTACAAATAGGGAATAAATATCATTAACTACAGTCACTGTGCTGTGCATTACACCCCCAGGATTTAACTTATTTTATAACTGGAAATTTGTACCTTTTGACCCCCTTCACCTATTTTGCCCACCCCTCCCACTCCCCACCTCAGGCCAGCACCAATCTGTTCTCTATGAGCTTGGGTTTTTAAACATTTTTTTGTTTGTTTAAAGATTTTATTGATTTATTTGAGAGGGAGAGAAAACACAAGCAGGGTAGGGGCAGAGGGAGAAGCAGACTCCCCGCTGAGCAGGAGCCTGATGCAGGCTCGATCCCGGGACCCTGGGATCATGACCTGAATGAATATGGGGGTGCAGATATCTTTTTGAGTTAGTGTTTTCATTATCTTTTTTTTTTTTAAAGATTTTATTTATTTATTTGAGAGAGAGAGAATGAGAGAGAGCACATGAGAGGAGGGAGGGTCAGAGGGAGAAGCAGACTCCCTGCCGAGCAGGGAGCCTGATGCGGGACTCGATCCAGGGACTCCAGGATCATGACCTGAGCCGAAGGCAGTCGCCCAACCAACTGAGCCACCCAGGCGCCCCATTATCTTTTTTTTTAAGATTTTATTTATTGGGGCAGATAAAATTGTAAAAATTTTTATTTTATTATTTTAATTATTTTATTGGGGATAAAAATCTTAAAAATAAAAATACTTTATTTATTTATTTGAGAGAGTGAGAGCGTGCACAAGCGGGGGAGGAACAGAGAGAGAGGGAGAAGCAGACTCCCTGCTGAGCAGGGAGCCTGACTTGGGGCTCTGTCCTAGGACCCCAGAATCATGACCTGAGCCGAAGGCAGACGCTTAACCAATTGAGCCACCCAGGCGCCCCGTTATCTTTGGATAAATACCCAGAGGTGGAATTCCTGGATCAATGGTATTCTATTTTTAATTTTTTGAGGAACCTCCATACTGTTTTCCACAGTAGCTGCACCAGTCTGCATTCCCACCAACAGTGCATGAGGGTTTCTTTTCTCCACATTCTCGCCAACACCTGTTGTTTCTTGTGTTGTTGATTTTGGCCATTCTGTCAAGTGTGAGGTGACATCTCATTGTGGTTTTGATCTGCATCCTGATGAGGAGTGATGGTGAGCATCTTTTCATGTGTCTGTTGGCCATCTGTCTTCTTTGGAAAAATGTCTATTCAGGTCCTGTATCCATTTTTTAATCAGATTGTTTTTTTGGAGAATGTTCTGATGCAAGTACATAGAATTAAGTTGGTCTGTTTACTTGCTCTAGTAAGTTTTACACGTTTGCATAACTTTGTTAGAACTGGTAGACTTGGCTTTACTTTGGTCATTGTCTTATCCTTTCTGTTTTTATTTTGTATGATTTCCTGCGTTTTCCTTTGTTTTTTGACCTTTGCCAATGGATTGTATTTTCTTTCTTTTTAAACTATTCTACTCATTTGAAAGTTATATGTCCTGTTTTTATCCCACTAATGATTACAGATTTTTCTCTTTTCTTTTTTTTTTAAAGATTTTATTTATTTATTTTTTTGACAGAGAGAGACATAGCGAGAGCAGTAACACAAGCAGGGGGAGTGGAAGAGGGAGAAGCAGGTTTCCCGCAGAGCAGGGAGCCCGATGTGGGACTCGATCCCAGGACCCTGGGATCATGACCCGAGCCGAAGGCAGACGCTTAACGACTGAGCCACCCAGGCGCCCTCTTTTTTTTTTTAAGATTTTATTTTTGGGGTGCCTGGGTGGCTCAGTCAGTTAAGTGTTTGCCTTCCACAGGTCCTGGGATCAAGCCCCACATCAGGCTCCCTGCTCAGTGGGGAGCCTGGTTCTCCCTCTCCCTCTGCCGCTCCCCCTGCTTGTGCTCTCTCACTCTCTCTGTCAAATAAATAAATAAAAATTTTAAAAAAGATTTTATTTTTAAGTAATCTCTATACCCAACATGGGGCTTAAACCTAGAATTCCAAGATCAAGAGTCGCTCCTTCTACCGACTGAGCCAGCCAGGTGTCCCTCTTTCTCTTTATTTGAAGTATAGTTGACACATATAGATTTTTTTAAGCCCATACTTGAACCTGTGGTTATTTAATTAACGATGTCAAGAATTAAATGTTATCTGTTAATTCTCCCCAGGTAATACGAGGGAGATGATATAATTATTCTTTCTTCCCAGTAACTCATTCCAGTTTTTGTTGATACAATTTTGGGTTTTATTATTATTCTTTATTATTATTCTTTGCCTCTCCTTTCCCAGTATTTGGGCTCTATTAGGCCACCAAAGCAGCGTGGAAAGGACAAAGACCAGCCCTCTCTATAATCAATACAATTGTTTTACTATTTGTTCTGATTTGGAAATTATCACAAACCAATGGAGAAGTTCCCCATACGGGCCCCTCAGTGGACAGAGCTAGAAAATGCTGGGCTTTGGGCTGCTGTGTCTTGCAGCTGTGTCCCTCCCTGGATGTGCCCTCTGTCACAGAGAACAGCCTCACCTCATGTCATGCCCTTTCCAGGGAGTGGCCCACACCAGTGACCAGATGCTAACTGGGATCCAAAGCCCTGACCGCCTTGCTTCCACTGGGGACAAGGCTGGGCGGCCACCCCAGCTCCAAATCTCCTTATAGCATTGTCTGAGGCTTGTCTCAACCAAGTTGTGTGTCACCTTTTCCCGCAGCCCAATCCTGCCCCCTTCACTTCCCTTTGGGGGTGTTGCCTGAGGCCATTCCGCAATAGCCCTTCTGCATGCAGCCCTTTGTCTCTGGGTTTCTAAGGACCTCAACCTAAGACACAGGATGATACAAAGATGTGAGGCATTAGGTACACTCCAGGAGCCCGTCAGGCAGCCTAAGCTGGAAGACACTTCCAGAATAGTCAGCCAGCATCTGATGAAAAGCCAAATAGGCAATTACTACAAGAGCTTCAACTAGTTACCTTTGAGAAACACCAGAGACTTCATTCATTAGTATGATGAATGTTAGAAATGGGTTTTGAGGGCGCCTGGGTGGCTCGGTTCGTTAAGTGTGTTAACCAACTCTGGATCTCAGCTCAGGTTTTGATCTCAGGATCGTGAGTTCAAGCCCTGTGTTGGGCTCCATGCTGGGTGTGGAGCCTACTTAAGAAAAAAAAAAGAGAAGTGAGTTTTCATTTGTATGTTGAATGGCTTATTAACAATTAGCTCAGTGGGGGCGCGTGGCTGGCTCAGTTGGTAGTGCATACGACTCTTGGTCTCAGGGTCGTGAGTTCAAGCCCCATATTGGACATAGAGTTTACTTAAAAAAATTATTGGGGTGCCTGGGTGGCTCAGTCGGTTAAGCATTTGAGTCTTGGTTTCGGCTCAGGACGTGATCTCAGGTTGTGAGATCGGCCTCGTCTGGGGCTCCTCGGTCAGCGGGGCATCTGCTGGAGATTCTCTCTCCTTCTCCCTCTGCTCCTCCCCCTCCTCAAGTGCATACGTGTGCTCTCTCTCTCTCTTTAAAATAAATAAATCTTTTTATGGGGCGCCTGGGTGGCTCAGTTGGTTAAGCGTCTGTCTTCAGCTCAGGTCATGATCCCAGGGGCCTGGGATCAAGCCCCGCATCGGGCTCCCTGCTCGGCAGGAAGCCTGCTTCTCCCTCTCCCACTCCCCCTGCTTGTGTTCCCTCTCTCGCTGTGTCTCTCTCTGTCAAATAAATA
>NW_027736455.1:0-310 GCF_054177405.1 Leptonychotes weddellii | reverse complement strand
TGATGGTGGCGATGGTGATGAAGATGACGGTAACGATGGTGGTAGAGATGATGATGGTGATGAAGACAATGGTGTTGGCGGTGATGGTGGCATTGGTTGTGGTGGTCACAGACATGTAGTTTTAGTGATGGCAGAGGTGATGATATTGTTCATAGGAATAGAGGGTGTGACAGTGTAACAGTGACGACAGAGATTGTAGTGGGTAATGGTGATCACACTGGTGGACATCGGTAGAGTGGTGGTAGAGATCATAGGGAAGGTGGTAGCGGTAACAATGGTAGTGATTGAGGGTAGCCACAGAGATCATAAC
>NW_027736454.1:0-310 GCF_054177405.1 Leptonychotes weddellii | reverse complement strand
CTCCTCCCCCTGGGGGCTGAAGGGGATGAGAGAGAGCCAGCAGCTCCGCCTCCCTGTGGCTGGAGGTCCTGGGGATGGGCAGGTGGGGTGAGATGTTTGGGTTCTTGTCCTTCCCCACTTCTTCGTGATGCCCACTGTCCCCGGCCCGTCAGTCTGAACTCGGAAGTTCACACTCATGCTCCTTCATGATTCCTCCTCCTCTTGGGGTGGGAAGGTCTGCAAACATCACCATCAAACAAAACTTCATTGTCTTCAGTCTCCCTTGAACATTTACATGGGAAAGACAGAGAGGGGCCGTCTCCCCTCAACT
>NW_027736453.1:0-310 GCF_054177405.1 Leptonychotes weddellii | reverse complement strand
TGATATGATTTAAAACCCATTCCAATTTTTTAAAAAATCTTAGCAAACAAAAAAGGAAACTTCCCCTAATAAATCTGATAGAATGTACAAAAACTTAGAACAGACGTCATCCTTCGTGGTGAATTACTGAAGAGTGAAGAGTTTCCTCCTGGGGTCAAGGATGAGATACAGATGTCTGCTCTCACTGATTCTATTCAATTTTGTAATGGAAGTACAAAAAAGTAAGGAAAAGGCTGTATGAGTGAAAAGAAGGATGTAAAGGACTTTTCTGAGTCTGTGAGTTGTTCTAGCAAATTATCAAATGGGGGTG
>NW_027736452.1:0-310 GCF_054177405.1 Leptonychotes weddellii | reverse complement strand
GGGATTAAGGCATCATAGACCACTGTTTTAAAAGGTAAATGTGAGGGGCACCTGGGTGGCTCAGTTGTTAAGCATCTGCCTTCAGCTCAGGTCATGATCCCAGGGTCCTGGGATTGAGCCCCGCATCGGTCTTCCTGCCCCACGGGAAGCCTGCTTCTCCCTCTCCCACTCCCCAGGCTTGTGTTCCCTCTCTCGCTGTGTCTCTCTCTGTCAAATAAATAAATCTTAAAAAAAATAAATAAAAGGTAAATGTGATCCTTTAGAGGAGAAATGAAAACTTGGGACTAGAATCTTCAAGTGTGGGATTGTT
>NW_027736451.1:0-310 GCF_054177405.1 Leptonychotes weddellii | reverse complement strand
TATCATTCAATGAGCATTTGCTGAGAGTCCTGGCAGACTGTGAAGAGCACCCAACAGCAAGGGAAGCAGGGGGACACAGGAAGCCGAGGCAGCAGAAGAAAGAACGCTGTGTGTTGAATCTCAGATCTGTACCTCTGAGACAAATAATGCAAGATATGTTAAGAAAAAAAAAGAAGAAGAAGAAGGTAGCGGGAGGGGAGGAATGAAGCGGGGGAAATCGGAGGGGTGGACGAACCATGAGAGAAGATGGACTCTGAAAAACAAACTGAGGGTTCTAGAGGGGAGGGGGGTGGGAGGATGGGTTGGCCTG
>NW_027736450.1:0-310 GCF_054177405.1 Leptonychotes weddellii | reverse complement strand
GTTTCCTCATGAGATCCTGGAGTTCATACACGACCTATACAACGTACTAAACCACCAAAATTTACACAAAAGGACATTCATCACACTAATGATATCCATAGTCACAAAAAAAGATATAATTAGTTATACATGTTAGTTATTTATGTCTCTATGTAATTACAAATATTTGTACGGTATGTGAATTCAACTTTGGCATTTTAAATCTAATCATTCAAGTGTTCTGTGATTTATCCCTCTTGAAGCTCATAAAGGTGAAGAGTGTTGTCCTAATCACATGGTAGGTAATGGAAAAGAAACTCAAGCAAGATCC
>NW_027736449.1:0-310 GCF_054177405.1 Leptonychotes weddellii | reverse complement strand
CCTGAGCCGAAGGCAGTCGCTTAACCAGCTGAGCCACTCAGGTGCCCCAAGGGTTCATTATATTCTTAAATGTGACACTTGTAGTTTCTCAAAGCCAACATTATTTTTTTGAAAAAAAAAAAAATAGGTCACCTTTTAAAAATGGTATCTATGGAAAAATATAATTTAGTTTCAAAAATGTACTTGGTACCTTTATTGTTTGAAATCATAGTTTTGTGATTTTAATTTAAAAGGGTAACAACATAAAATATTCAACATCCTCATGAATTTGTGCTCAATGAACCCAGTTTTTCATGTAGTATTTTAATAT
>NW_027736448.1:0-310 GCF_054177405.1 Leptonychotes weddellii | reverse complement strand
TGTCCAAAAACAAGGAATTATTTAAGCAAAGGATTAAGTGGTAATTTTTAACCTAAAAGATGTTTGCAGACCAAGTACAAATGGTTGAGGTGGGAGTACTTTGGGATTAGTATGCCCGTTTCTTTTGAGTTGGTTATACCAGATGGAATTTAACAACATTGTGAACATTTAAATCATTAGGTACCAGGGCACTTGGGTGGCACAGTTGGTTGAGCGTCCAGCTCCGGTCGAGCCCTGCTTCGGGCTCCATGCTTGGCATGGGGTCTGCTTGAGATTCTCTCTCTCTACCTCTCCCTCTGCCCCTCCTCCC
>NW_027736447.1:0-310 GCF_054177405.1 Leptonychotes weddellii | reverse complement strand
GTAGATGGTTTCCAGCTGGGATTGTAACGAAGAATGCTGCTGGTGGCACCTTTCCCATAGGTACAGCTGCATTCCTTAGCTGGGGTTTGTCCTGGCCTCTATGAACTGACTTGCGGGGCCAGGAGCTATCCTCGGACAAATTGCTATGTATGTTTCATAAGTATATCAGCCTTACACTGATATAGCCCTTTAATTTTTGTATAATTTCATTGCCTACTCATCACCACCATTCGAGGCAGAGTATATTCCTGTTCGTATTCCACAGAAAGAGTCCAAGGGCCAGAAACTCAGACCGGCCCCTGTACCCTCT
>NW_027736446.1:0-310 GCF_054177405.1 Leptonychotes weddellii | reverse complement strand
TGAGGGAGATGGGAAGTCAGAGAATAAGTGGGTTAGGATTTGGTGGGAAACTCACATTTTACTTAAATGTGAATTTGTTTGACTTCATTAGAACAATTGTTTGAGTCTGTTCAAACAATTATGTATTTAATTCATATATATAAATTTATTTTAAATTATGTATCTAACTTAAAAAATAAGTGTCTTTTTTGTTATATCAGAGTAAAAGAATGAAGGAAAATAAAAGCAAAGAAATGGGGGGAAGGAGGAGACGCTTTCTCTAAAGCTCAGATACAAAGGGATGGCTTTCATGTGATGACCTACCTCCAAG
>NW_027736445.1:0-4812 GCF_054177405.1 Leptonychotes weddellii | reverse complement strand
GGGGAGTCTGCTTCTCCCTCTGACCCTCCTTTCTCTCATGCTCTCTGTCTCTCATTCTCTCTCTCTCAAATAATAAATAAAATCTTAAAAAAAAAAAAACTGAAAAAAAGTTTATCTCTATGCAAACGAAAAGGGTTAGACTCTTTGTTGAGTAATCAGAGCTGAAGAATTAACTGTAGGGGCGCCTGGGTGGCTCAGTCAGTTAAGCGTCCGCCTTCGGCTCAGGTCATGATCCCAGGGTCCTGGGATCGAGTCCCACATCGGGCTCCCTGCTCCGCGGGAAGCCTGCTTCTCCCTCTCCCACTCCCCCTGCTTGTGTTCCTTCTCTCGCTGTCTCTCTCTGTCAAATGAATAAATAAAATCTTAAAATAAATAAATAAAAAGAAAAGCAAAGGAAAATGAAAAAGACCTAAATGGGAAGCATGACACAAAACCCTCTATTTCCCCCAAGGGGCTATGAAAAAAAAAAAAAGAAGAAGGGTTCTGGCTTACAAATAGCCCCATTTTTCTTTTTTCTTCCCTGCTCAGCAGGAAGCCTGCTTCTCCTTCTCCGCTCTCCCTGCTTGTGTTCCCTCTCTTGCTGTGTCTCTCTCTCAAATAAATAATAAATAGTATTTTAAAATCAAAGTGGCGGGGCGCCTGGGTGGCTCCGTCGTTGGGTGTCTGCCTTCGGTTCGGGTCATGGTCCTGGGGTCCTGGGATCGAGCCCCATGTCGGGCTCCCGGCTCGGCAGGAAGCCTGCTTCTCCCTCTCCCACTCCCCCTGCTTGTGTTCCCTCTCTCGTTTTGTTTCTGTCAAATAAATAAATAAAATCTTAATAAATAAATTAATTAATTAATTAAATAAAATAAAAAAATCAAAGTGGCTAGGAGCCCAGCCCTTGGCATCAGGTATAATGGGATTTAGTTTCCCTCTGCTCCTGTGGGGACATGGGAAAGCCACTTAACCTCTCTGAGTCTGTTTCCTGGCCCATCCAATCCTAACAATAATATCTCATACGGCTGTTGTAAAGAATGAACAAGATAAGGCACATAAAGCAGTTGGCACCAAGGAAGCAGGAAGCATTCACTGAAAAGAAGCTATTATTTACCATTATTTGTATTTATGTGTAATATAAACGCTGGCAAGTTCCAAAAGAGAAGGAAGTTGGTAGATAATAAAAGTCCTGCACTCAACCAGGACACGATTAAAAAATAGACAATGTTTCTGGGGTGCCTGAGTGGCTCAGTCAGTTAAGCAGGGGTCTTCGGCTCGGGCCATGATCCCAGGGTCCTGGGATTGAGTCCCGCATCGGGCTCCTTGCTTCCTGGAGAGCCTGCTTCTCCTTCTGCTTGCCTCTCTTCCTTCCCTCCTTCCCTCTCTCTCTCTTTCTGACAAATAAATAAGTAAAATCTTTAAAAATAAATAAATAAATAATTAAAAATAGACAATGTTTTATGAGAGAGGGAGGAGCAATTCTGCATAATTCCGAGATTGACGTAGTGAGTCTACCTGAGAATTAAATTTTGCTGTGAGCTTCTTATTAGTCCAGACTGAAAGGGAATCATGAAAGGCTATCTAATACTCACTACTTGTGAAAAAGAGGAAGTATACCAGTTCTTCAAGAGGGCCACACTTCTTCCCAGGATGAATTTCTTAAAAGAATATATCATAAGAATGTTTCCAAAGGGATTGGATAACCACACAATAAAGCCAGGATTCAGGGTCACTGCAAAAAGCTCAGAAGCTCTAGCAAATCCAGAACAAGTTGCGAGAGTAGAAGGGGGAGGAGACACTGGAGTCCCCTCCAGGTCACTGTGAGATCAGCTGGCTATTTCTGGCCAAAGGTTTGTGAGCCTAAGTGACAATATCACTTCCAAGCCAAAGCATTTAAGAGCCAAAACACAACCTTCTAGCTCCATTTTTCTTCCTGCAATGGCAGCGAGTGTCATTTCAGATGGGGACCCGTTCATAAGCCTGGGTTCCTGCCTGACTATATAGAGTAGAGCCCACCTCCACCAATGCACGATAGCCTCTCATGAGCAAGAAATAAATTTTATGATTAAACCATATGTTCTATATTCATAGGAGAGAGATAGATAGATTTTATATGTGATCAGCCAACAATTAGTTCCAAGTTTGTTGGTTCAGTTCTCTATTCCACTGATATCATCTGACAGGAGCTTATCATCTTTATCACATCTTTATCACAGCCCAGACCCGAACGGTGCTCTCACTACTACCACCCAAACTGGGACAAATTCCTAAACAAACCAAGAGCTAAGCCCACAGGAAAAGGACTGGAAAAGAGGAGGGAGGAGGAAATAACCACAAGGAAATAATCTTGTACTGACTGTCAAATGTAGTGGGAGTGATCTTCCGAGAATCCTACTCATAGTTTCTATTAACTCTTACAGAAACAAATGCCCCACCCTTTCAAAAGAACACTTTCGCTTGTGCCTTGGAAAAGAACAAAGAGGATACTATATATATATTTTTCCCCTCCAAATTGTATTGCTCTACTAACTTCCCGATAAGGGCTATTGAGCTATCTATTCGGAGTTCTCCTTTTGACACCCCATTGACATCCATCTCATCCTTGACATCCCATTTAGGATTTCCCACTTCACAGTTTCGATGGTTTTTCAGTCACATTCCCAAACATTTATAATGCCTTCTAAATCTGTTCATTGTAGACTCCCTGTTTGATCTTGCAAGGCTTCTGGTTTGAATGGGTGATCCTAACAATCCTGCATTTGTCATTCAGCTAGTCCAGGAATGTTCAGGGGACGAATTACAACCTACAGTCTTGATGAGGTCTCATTCCAGCTACTTCATCCGTTTGTCAGCTGCCTCTTAGCCTTCCCAGACTTAAGACAACATAAGCCAAGGCAAGCCACCTATAAGCTCGTTTCTGCAGCCACCAAAGTGGCCTCACAAATCATAGCGACACGGAGGCATTAGGGTTGTCAGGCCAAGTTTGTGTGTGATGACAAAAAACTGGAAATAATCCAGAAACCATGAAGAGGGGATGGGCCAAAGCAGTGACAGCACATCGATATAGTGGAATATCATGGAGTGATCAAAAAGAATGCTTGAGATCTTCACAGAGCAGCAGAAGATAGCTGGCTTTGTATGGCCCCTCTCTCTAATCTCCTTTTTAGGTCTCCTGCCCCAGGCCCAGGCTAGAATCGGAACCATGCAGATGTGAACCACGCAAAGGTTCATTATGCTAATTGAGGACAGTTATTACCCAAAAGAAAAGGAAAAAGAAGCCAATGGCCTTGTAAAATAGCAGGAAATGCAGAACGTCATCCCATAACATCACTGCCACAAATTCTAATGTCAGCTGCACATTTTATCTTTTAAAGAGGTGAACTTTGGGGGCACCTGGGTGGCTCAATCGGTTAAGTGTCTGCCTTCAGCTCAGGTCATGATCCTGGGGTCCTGGGATCGAGTCCCGCATCGGGCTCCCTGCTGAGCAGGGAGTCAGCTTCTCTCTCTCCCTCTGCCCCTCCCCCACCCCCAGCTCGTGCTTGCACGTGCTCTCTCTCTCAAATAAATAAATAAAATCCTTAAAAATAAATAAATAAAGAGGTGAAGTTTGTTGTGCCAACAAGTGACAGGGTAAATCTTTCAACCTAAGTGAATGTTGCCTATGCCAGCTGTATTCCAATAAATGTAAATGATATAAGATACATGCATATTAAGACCAACAGTCAAAACTACCAAAGTAATCAATCCTGTAGAAATTCATAACTAGTTCCAAAGAGCCACCATCTGTTTTGGCTTGACTGTTTTCAATGTCACTGGAGATGGTCCCCAAGTAGTTGTACTAATGTCCAATGGCTGCAGGTAGGTAGCCTTTTCACTTGCACATTCTCACCCCAGAAGGACAACCAGGAATACTCCCTAAACTGATCTTTCTTCCTTTTGGTTGGATTACACCCACTCACCTACTTTTTGCGGCTTGCAAAAAGTCAAGTGCAAGATGCTAATATAGAAAACAAGAATGGCAGGATTAGCCTCCATTAAACTAGGTTTTCTCAATCTCAGTATTGTTCCCATTTGAGGCCAGAGAATTCTTTGTTGTTGGGCAGCTGCCCCGTGCATGGCAGGATGTTCAGAGCACCCCTGGCCTCTACCCACTAGGTGCCAATAGTTCCTTCCCCAAGGTGTGATAACTAGAAATGTCCCAGGCATTGTCAAATGTCCGCTGGGGACAAAATCACTACTCCCACCACCCCAGCCCTGTGTTTCAGAACAGCCGAGTTAAACTGATATTAATGTGGGAAGATTTAGGGGCGCCTGGGTGGCTCAGTAGGTTAAGTGTCTGCCTCCAGCTCAGGTCATGATCCTGGGGTCCTGGGATTAAGTCCTGCGTCGGGCTCCCTGCTTAGTAGGCACCTGCTTCTCCCTCTCTCTGCCCCCCCCCTTGTGCTCTCTCTCGCTCTCTTTCTCTCTCAAATATATAAATAAATAAATCTAAAAAAAATGTGGGAAGATCTAAGAGGGCTTTTCCAATTCTCCAAATCAACTCTGCGAAGAAAAAATTATAGGGGAAAAAAAAAGAAAAAGAAAAAGGATGCAGGGCGCCTGGGTGGCTCAGTAGGTTGAGCATCTGCCTTTGGTTCAGGTCATGATCCCAGGGTCCTGGGATGGAGTCCTGCATCAGGCTCCCTGCTCAGTGGGGAGTCTGCTTCTTCCTCTCCCCTCCCTCATGCTTATGTGCTCGCTCGCTCTCTCATGCTCTCTCTCTCAAATAAATATTTTTTTAAAAAAAGGAAAAGAAAAAGGATGCAGAGCCAAAGGAGACTTCGTCATAAAAGAGAG
>NW_027736444.1:0-310 GCF_054177405.1 Leptonychotes weddellii | reverse complement strand
CCCAGGCCACAACGGTCCCTTCAGCTCTGGACTGCAGCATTCACTAATTCGTCTCTTACTACATGCAACCTTTTCACATTGTGCTGAACTTCCATGTAACACTGGATGCACTTGTCTCATCTCCCTACTGGCCATCAGCTCCCAGGGACTGCATCCTGCACCTCTCAGCACCCCTACAGCACGCCTGGGCCTAGGCCTGCCCCTGGGAAATGCTCAGTAAACACTTATCGCCAGATGGTTCTTGGGCCTCAGTCACCTGATTAGGATGTGTGATAATTGCCACATGTCAGACATTGCAAAAGTAGTGGTT
>NW_027736443.1:0-310 GCF_054177405.1 Leptonychotes weddellii | reverse complement strand
TACGGTGTTCAAAATCAGCAGGTGGACCCACTGAAAACTGTCCACACGTGACATACAATCCATAAGCTGCCGCCACTTAATGCCTGGGACTTCATTACCACAAGGTATTCGAAATGGCGTAAGGAGAAGCTGAACTACCAGAGGACTAGCTGAGGACTTAGAACATTTTCCCTCAGGCCAGAAAGAGCCATCGGAAAGGAGCGGCATGTTTGAGATCTGTCTCAGAACCGCAGCTCCCAGCGGTGTGCAGAAGGCTGATCCTGGCGTGTGGGACCATCTGTGCCCTGTCTCCCTCGGTAGCCTGGGGGTC
>NW_027736442.1:0-310 GCF_054177405.1 Leptonychotes weddellii | reverse complement strand
TTAGTCATTTGACAGAGACACAGTGAGAGAGCGAACACAAGCAGGGGGAGTGGGAGAAGGAGAAGAAGGCTTCCCGTGGAGCAGGGAGCCTGATGCGGGGCTCGATCCCACGACCCTGCCCCATGACCTGAGCCAAAGGCAGACGCTTAACAACTGAGCCACCCAGGCACCCCATTTTTATATCTGTGAAGAAATGTCTGTTCAAGTCTTGTGCCCGTTTTTTTTTTTTTAATTGGATTCTTGTACTTTTTCCTGTATTCTGGACATTAATTCCTCATTAGATAGAAGATTTGCAAATAGTTTCTCCCAT
>NW_027736441.1:0-310 GCF_054177405.1 Leptonychotes weddellii | reverse complement strand
GGGGGTGGGAGGATGGGTCAGCCTGGTGATGGGTATTGAGGAGGGCACGTTCTGCATGGAGCACTGGGTGTTATGCCCAAACAATGAATCATGGAACACTACATCTAAAACTAATGATGTAATGCATGGGGATTAACATAAGAATAAATAAAAAAAAAAGCACTAGTAGAATGTAGTCCAGATCAACTTAAAACATCTTCAGTCACCTGTATGAGGAGAGCAACTAATTTCAGTAGCACACCCAGAAGGAGAAAACAGAGATGGTCTTACTTACAACAGTACTCTCATAATCAACACACAATGACGTCCT
>NW_027736440.1:0-310 GCF_054177405.1 Leptonychotes weddellii | reverse complement strand
GGGGACGCCAGAAGGGGAGGCTGGAGGGGGAGCCTGCCACTCAGGGTCGGTTACAGGAACAACTGTCAGTTACAGACCCAACATTAGAACCCCCCACAGGAGAGACTCACCAGTCACAGGCCCCAGAGGGGAAGATGTAGGTTTCACCTCCTCCAAGAAACCCACCACCCCTGCAGCTCAGCAGGTGACAACCCTCCATCACCTGAACCCCTGCTTTTCTCCAGCGGACTTTCCTTCAAAACAACCCTCCCAACTTCCCCCACCTTCCCAAGAAATAATGTTTCTCTCCTTTCTTTCTTGCACTTGCCTG
>NW_027736439.1:0-310 GCF_054177405.1 Leptonychotes weddellii | reverse complement strand
TCGTGGAGTGGGTGGGAAGGGACCCGCAGAGGCTTGCAGGCCCTAGGCCAGCACCTTCCCTCCTCTGTGTGCCCTTCCTGGGTCACAGGTTGCCTTGTCTTGCTCCCATCTTGTCACCTGTGCCCATGGACCCTGCCACCCTGTGCCATCAGTGTTTGGGACAGTGGTAGCCCTGGAAAGAATTTGGTGGGGTTTTTTTGTTTTTTTTTTTTAATTTATTACATTTTCTATTTTATTTTTTTAATTTTGTTAAAGATCTTTTTTTTTTTTTTAAAGATTTTATTTATTTTTTAGAGAGCGAGCAAGAGAG
>NW_027736438.1:0-310 GCF_054177405.1 Leptonychotes weddellii | reverse complement strand
TGCTCCGCGGGAAGCCTGCAAGTTCTCCCTCTCCCACTCCCCCTGTTTGTGTTCCCTCTCTCACTGTGTCTCTCTCTGTCAAATAAATAAATAAAATCTTAAAAAAAAAAACAAAAACTAATGATGTAATGTATGGTGATTAACATAACATAATAAAAAAAAAAAGAATTCTGGATTTTAGAGGCTAAAAAAAAAAAAATCCCAATGTTTACTTAGATCATAAGGTGACCAACTCTTCCTGGTTTTCCTAGGATTGTCTCACTTTTAAAAAACTAAAAGTCCAGTATCTCTGGAACCTCCTCGGTCCAGC
>NW_027736437.1:0-310 GCF_054177405.1 Leptonychotes weddellii | reverse complement strand
TTCCAGCAATTAATAAATCTTATTTACTCTAAATTCAATAACATTAATAAGTCATTCTTTGTACCACTAGTCAGCAACAACTTTCAGGCAACTGAGTAACACAGTTACATGATGGAAACTTAGAAAACACGAGAGAGAAAAGGAAAGTACAGTATTTAGAATGATTATGATCAAGAGTATCACTGCTAAGAAAAATTTTGTATGGCGATTTGATAACAATCTCACTGTTTGACTTATGGAGATGCTTACTTCAAAACAAAACTGCCTAACCAATATTTTGACCTGAACTTTTTCATTAGTTGTTATACTA
>NW_027736436.1:0-310 GCF_054177405.1 Leptonychotes weddellii | reverse complement strand
ATTTACTTATCCTTCTCCCATCTTTTCCCATCTGTTTCCTAATATTTATTCCTTCTGGAAAGGGTCAGTCATAATCAGTTTCAAAAACTGTAATAGTGTTCTCAGGTTTGGGCTACAGTCAATACTCTTACAGCCTCGCGTCCAACTGTTGCAGGACCTATAGCGGCTTGCAGGGCAGAACATGCAGGTGCTGGTGGACTGCAGGTGTTTACAGAGCTTGTCACTTTTTGCAAAGCCTCTAGCTGTTCACAGATCCCACAGATGTTTGCAGAGCCCATCCCTGTTTGCAGAGCCTGTCATTTGTAAATGT
>NW_027736435.1:0-310 GCF_054177405.1 Leptonychotes weddellii | reverse complement strand
CTGGGTGTTATACACAAACAATGAATCATGGAACACTACATCAAAAACTAATGATGTAATGTATAGTGATTAACATAACATAATAAAAACAATAGTACTTGACTATTAGGGGTGCCTGGGTGACTCAGTCAGTTTAAGCAACTGACTCTTGCTTTTGGCTCTGGTCATGACTTCAGCGTTGTGAGATGGAGCCCTGCATTGGGCTCCATGTTTGGCACAGAGTCTGCTTGAGATTCTCTCTCTCCCTCTACCTCTGCCCCTCCCCCTGCTCATACTCTCTCTCTCTAAATAAATAAATAAATAAAATCTT
>NW_027736434.1:0-4812 GCF_054177405.1 Leptonychotes weddellii | reverse complement strand
TCATTCTTCTGCATGTGGCTGTCCAATTTTCCCAACACCATTTGTTGAAGAGACTGTCTTTTTTCCATTGGACATTCTTTCCTGCTTTGTCGAAGATTAGTTGACCGTAGAGTTGAGGGTCCATTTCTGGGTTCTCTATTCTGTTCCATTGATCTATGTGTCTGTTTTTGTGCCAGTACCATGCTGTCTTGATGATTACAGCTTTGTAATAGAGCTGGAAGTCCGGAATTGTGATGCCACCCATGCTTTTTTCAAGCCCAGCTAGTATCTTTATATATAATCGTTATTCTGAATTCTAGTTCCGACATCTTACTAATGTCTGTATTGATTAGGTCCCTGGCAATTGGTACTGCCTCGTGTTCTTTTCTTTGAGGTGAGTCTTTCCATCTTGTCATTTTGTCCAGAGGAGAATAGATGAATGAGAGAACAAAATGCTAACAGGGTAAACGACCCCAGAAAAATATACACTAAAGAAATCAGAAGAGACCTGAAACCGGGGGGAAATAAAGGGAAAGAAAAAAAAGAATATGATCAAATATGATCAGGCTGGTGAATAGATCATTGCCACACACCAGATTTTGGGCATATTTTGGTCTGTTAGAAGAAACTGCCTCCCAAAATTTTAAAGAAAGGAAAACATATATGTACAAAAATAACGGTAAATACGATGAAGGGATGGAATACGACTGTAAAGATGAAAATTATAAAAGATTCAATAAAAGGAATTGATAAGAAGTTGGTTGAAAAAGAAGAGAAATTAAAAAAAAGCGGGTGGGAGAGAATGTGATCAGGCAGGAGACTAGAACAAAGGCATACACTAGAGATTTAGGGTATATTTCGGTCTGTTAGAAGAAACTGTATCTCAAAATTTTAAAGACAGAACAACTTATATATACGCAAAAAATAAGGTTAACTGCAATGAAGGGATAGAATATGACTCTAAAAATGAAAAATAAAAAAGATTTTTAAAAAAGGGTTCGCCTGGGTGGCTCAGTTGGTTGGGCGACTGCCTTCGGCTCAGGTCATGATCCTGGAGTCCCGGGATCGAGTCCCGCATCGGGCTCCCTGCTCGGCAGGGAGTCTGCTTCTCCCTCTGACCCTCCCCCCTCTCATGTGCTCTCTCTCTCTCTCATTCTCTCTCAAATAAATAAATAAAATCTTAAAAAAAAATAAATAAAAAAGGGATCGATGTTGGTTGAAAAAGCGAAAAAGAAAAATTAAAAAAAAAATAGAAAAAGAAAAAAAAGAAAATTAAAAAAATTAACTTTGAAAGACTAAAGAATCATGGGGAAAAAAGCCATGAATTCTATGTGCTGTATTCCCCTAGTGCTGGAGTTCTGCCGTTCTCATTGATCAGTAACTTGGTCTCTTGGTCTTGGCTGGAAGGGGCCTGTTGCAGTGATGCTCAAATGTCTTTGCCCAAGGTGTAATTGCCCAGCCCTTGCCAGGGGCCGGGCTAGGTAATCAGTTCAGTTTTGCTCTCAGTATCTTTTGTTCCCTGTAAGTTTTCCATACAGCTTTGGAGGAGGAGAAAGAAAATGGTGGCCTCCCAATCTCCTCCCTGGAGGAGCTGAGAACTCGGGGTCCCACTCCTCAGTGAGCCCCCAGAGAAAAGCGGTCAATCACTCCTATCTCTCTGGTCTCTGGCCGTACACAGTGCTCACCCGGCCTGTGACCTAGTGTTTCTTTCTTTTTTTTTTTTTTTTAAAGATTTTATTTATTCATTTGAGACACAGAGATAGAGAGAGAGAGAGAGCATGAGCAGGGAGAGAGGCAGAGGGAGAAGGAGAAGCAGGCTCCCCGCTGAGCCAGGAGCCCGATGCGGGGTTCGATCCCAGGACCCTCGAATCATGACCTGAGCCAAAGGCAGATGCTTAACCATCTGAGCCACCCAGGTGCCCCTGACCGAGTGTTTCTATCTCTGGCACACGACCCCGTTTGGAGTCTCCAAACCCAGCAGATTCCTGCAGTGCGCTTCCGCGCCGCTCCTGGGGGAGGAAGGGCAGTCTCCCCTGATCTGCCGCTTGCTGGGTCCCTGCTTCCAGAAAGTGGTCGCTTTTCTGTTCAGAGAGTTGCTGCTATTCTTTTCTTTGATCTCCTGTTGAGTTTGTAGGTGTTCAGAATGGTTTAATACCTATCTAGCTGAATTCCTGGGACCAGACGAAATTTAGGTCTCCTATTCCTCCGCCATCTTGCTCCTCCTCCTAGAGGGCCCATGCTCTTGACACTCCAGTGCTCTAAGGAAGGCAAAACCCAGTTGCCCATTTACAATTTAGCTCAGACCATTCACTTGTGAGACGTGTAACCTACCTGTGAGCAAGCCGATTACAGGTCGTTAACCCTCCAAACTCAAGGATGACATCACTGAGCATTTCAGAGGCCTCCCCGCATCGCACAACTGAGACAGGAAAGGCCATCTGTTGGGCCAAGTGTGAGAAGAGAGGGAGCTGCGCATACTCCCAGAGGCCAGATTCCCACAGGCCTCCAGCATCAGGTCTCTGTAGAGAGCCCTCCCAGCTGGAGCCCAATGCTCCCACTCCCTCCCAGTCACTCCCTCTGACAGATCCGTCAACCTGATGATGCCTGCAACACCACATTCTTTAATCCCAAATTATGCACATATAATGATGCAGAAATTATTATGACAACATATTTAATTTTCTCTTTTTGGAGCCAAAGGCTACATGTTTTAACAGTGGGAACAAAGAGTAAATGAGAAATCACTGACATATGTGCAATGTAAATAACAGCATTGACCTGGCCATTTTATCTTTGTAGAAATAAAGGCAAAAGAAGGAATATTTGCAAATCAAATCACCTGAAGCCTTATCTATATAGAGGCAAGAGCCTGTCTCACCAGTCTCTGTACTTTGTCACTGGTAAATTAAACCCTACTTTGTAAGAATATCTACTGTGACTTGTTTTAGTTACAATGGTTTACATGTATATAATCCGTGACCTCAAAGCTAGGACTTTTTCACTGCAGCAAACTGTATTTGTTTAATGCTTGTAAAAGATACTTGAATTTACTCAACATTTTAGTACCATTCAAGTCACTGTGAAGAAACAGCTGACATCACAGGCCTGAGACTATTATCCTTTGAGATTCAAAGTTTGCCCTTGGCTAGAGTTTGGGACCTTATATTTCAGGAGATTTCCCATAATTCTCAGAAAAGACAAATGGCTCCGTGTGCCTATTGCTTGTGTCAACAATGTGGCTTATGCTGGTGATCTGCTATCCTTCTGGAGGTCTAGAATTTTGGTTATATTTTAGAGAAACCGTCCCCAATAATAACCCTGTGCATGGAGTTTCTTTCTCTCTAAGATTTTCTTTATTTTAGAGAGAGCACAAACTGGGTAAAGAGCAGAGGGAGAAGCAGACTCAAGTGGGGCAAGAGGCAGAGAGAGAGGGAGAAGCAGATTCCCCACTGAGTAGGCAGCCCAATGCGGGGCTCGATCCCAGGACTCCAGGATCATGACCTAAACTGAAAGCAGATGCTTACCTGACTGAGCAACCCAGGTGCCCCATGGCATGGAGTCTCTAATGTGCTTCCGTAGTAGACATTTCACAGATGCTGTCATAACTCATTGATGCAACTTAAGGACGCAGAACTCTTTAAGAACTTTAGTACTTCTGCCTTCTCCCTTGGCTGATTTTGCTTTGTATCCTTTTGCTATAATAAATAAATCATAGCTGTTGAGTATATGCTGAGTCCTTTGAGTCTTCCTAGTAAATCATTAAATCTGGGGTAGTCTTGAGGACTTTCAATACCACCATTCATTATGCAGTCAAATGTTCTACCACTGAGCTATACCCCCACACCTCCACCACCATTCATTTTGACTTTTTAAGTCTTAGAGATCTGGCCATAAAAGCCGGTGTGGTTTCTCTCCGAAGTCAACATATGCTATATACTGTCCCAACTATATACACAGCTTTGTGTGTGAGGGACCCAAACATTATAATAAAAATATACTGCTGTGTGTGGCCATTTACTAAGACACACACACATTAAGTGTCTACTAAGGAAAATAAAAAGCTAAAGACAACAGAAGGATACACTGGATGCAGGGATAATGAAAGAAAAATGGGCTGCAAGGTATCCAGCTCGGGCAACAAGACAGAACACTGGGATTCACTGAGATGTTTCTCAGGCACCTCAAACGTGATGTGTAAAACCAAATGCCTCCTGTGGCCCTCTTCTACCTCCCTACCATCTGAAACCCAGAGATTTTCTATAAATCCCTACAACATTGTAACAGATTATGCAGCTGTTAAAAAGTTAAGTTTGGTTTATCTCACTCAACCTGAAGGAATGGCCAAGGTGTAGAGTCAAATGAGAAAAGGGGATTATAGCTAAATGAGCAGAATTTGATCCATTTTAATAAAAATGATGGTGACCAGGAAGACAGACTTATCCTATGAGAAGGAATATAGGAAAGGACACGGACATGAATCCTGCAGCTACCCTAACTGGCCTCAAATCCCTAATCTCATATTTCTTGGTTAAATGTACATCTCTTGGTAAATCCCTTAGCCTTTCTGTACCTCAGTTTTCTGATCTGTAAAACAGGGATAACATCACCTACCACAGGCATGTTGCAAAGGTTAAGAGTTGATGTGTGTAAAACATTCAAAACAATGACTGAAACATGGTAACATACCATGTCTGCTTGCTCTCATTATTACTGTGGGTGCATCCTCATGGTGATGGCCATGACCACATGACACATGCAGACAGGCTCAGTATGTATGAATACTGATAAGGTGTGGAAGGATGACCAGAGAGAAACATTCAACCTGGAGACAAG
>NW_027736433.1:0-310 GCF_054177405.1 Leptonychotes weddellii | reverse complement strand
TGTTGACACTTCGGTGTAAATACTTCTAGAGCCTGCTCCGGTCATTGGCACGTTCAGCTTCCTCATTCTGGGTTGCAAGCCAAGCTTAACGTCTCCTTTTGTAAAACCCATACAGAAAGGCTCTGCCTTTAGCTGGCGATTCTAGCCTGTTCACATTTATTGGAATTACTGTCATGCGTGGACTTCCGGTATGTTTTCTCCTTTGCTGTATTTTCCCTTTACATCTTTGTTTCCTTGTTCCTATTTTCTATGGAACCCACTGCGTTTTCTTGCTGTATATTTCTTCTGCCCTGGTTTGGTGATGGTGCAT
>NW_027736432.1:0-310 GCF_054177405.1 Leptonychotes weddellii | reverse complement strand
GCTGCCGCTCTCCACCCCTCAGGGGCCTCCGGAAAGAATGAGGTTTAACAGTGCAAACTTTCCCTGAATTAAACATCAAAACAACCGGAACGAATGCTGCACGCATGGACTCCAAACTGAGCCCAGTGTGTGCTGGATCCACAGCATGGCTGTGAGCTCCACGAAGCAGCGCCCCGTGGCCACAGGCCATTTGTAGTTGTCTGCGCGGGGCCCCGGGGGCTGAGGGAGGGAAGACCCCTGCCAACTGCACAGTATGTGGCCTGGCTGCCCAGTGCAGGGAGGACGGGGTCTGACCACGGACTGTTTGGCT
>NW_027736431.1:0-310 GCF_054177405.1 Leptonychotes weddellii | reverse complement strand
GCTGGGTGATAGACACTGGGGAGGGTATGTGCTGTGGTGAGTGCTGTGAATTGTGCAAGCCTGCTGAATCACAGACCTGTACCTTTGAAACAAATAATACAGTATATGTTAAAAAAAAAATTGGAGGGGGAGACGGTCCTTTTTGGGTTTTTATAGAGGCTTCATTACAAAGGTATAATTGATTAAATCATTGGCCACTGGAGACTAAATAATCTTCAGCCCTTTGCCCTCCCCAGAAATTAGGGGGATAGGACTGAAGTTCCAAACTTCTAATCACATGGTCGGTTCTCCTGGCAACCAGCCCTCATTC
>NW_027736430.1:0-310 GCF_054177405.1 Leptonychotes weddellii | reverse complement strand
GGTAGACGGAGGAAGAGGAAACTGCCATGGAGAAAAAGAAGGAAAGGATAGGATAATAATCAGAAAAAGCTGGTCAAGAAAACCAAGAAGAGAGATGAATTCAAGAAGAGGATAGCAGCCAGAGGAGGTAAATGCTATAACAAAGTGAAGACTGAAGTATGTTCCTTGCATTCGGAGAATGGAAGATTTCTCCCCACTCGAACAGAATGACTTCCATGAAGAGAAGGGATGGAAACCTGACTGCACTCAGTGGAAGACTGAATGAGAAATGCAGGTGAAGAAAAAGTTACGATAGGTTATTCTTTCAGGG
>NW_027736429.1:0-310 GCF_054177405.1 Leptonychotes weddellii | reverse complement strand
GAGTTTAGGTGTTTGCCTGTGGGTGGGCAGCCCAGGAAGGAGTGACGGGACAGGGTGAGTCCCCACCCCTGACAAGCCCGTGTGATGTTGCGTGGGGCCCGTTTGCAGGAGTTCCCGGGAGGACACAGTCTCTGCCTTCCAGGAGGCCTGTGTTTGCCTGCCTCACTACATATGTCTGGGACACGCCGTGAGCTGGGTCGGGGGCCCAGGGCTGAGGGTTCAGGATGCTCCCGTGTGAGGATCAGTGTGAGCCACAGATGGACCACAGCAGCCAGGCGGAGGGGGACTGAGGCCACGGGCAGGAAGCTTC
>NW_027736428.1:0-310 GCF_054177405.1 Leptonychotes weddellii | reverse complement strand
GCCCGGCCCGGTGCTGCCCACGCCTCCGACAGTCTGCCCGCTGCTCCCCCAGGGTCTGCGGCCTCTCTTACTCGTTTCCTCTCCCGCTCCTGAGACTCCTCTTGCTCGGCCGGCCCAGCGCCCCGTCGACCCTCTCCCAAGAGCGGGCATCTCCCGCCCCGTGGGTGTTCCCCAGCCGCCCTCTCGATCGAGCCCCCTGTGCTGCCGCTGTGAGCGGCGTCCTTCCCCTGGTGTTCGGCTGCTCGGTGCCGCTTCTGTGTGCCTGTGGGTCGGGACTTCTGTTTCCGCTCTTCTGAGGGCGCGCGCTCGG
>NW_027736427.1:0-310 GCF_054177405.1 Leptonychotes weddellii | reverse complement strand
GGGGGACTATAGCTTAGTCAAGTTGACACATCAAAAGATCATTATAGTCATTAACATATTTTTCTATGTTTTCTTCTAAAAGTTTTATTGCTTCACCTTTTTATTTAGTTGGACGATCCATCTTGTGGATGGCGTGAAACAGGGGTCAAAGCCAAAGGGGTATAGTTATGGGGCAGAATATGCTCAGGGAATATGTGCTATGGCCCCGACCTCAGGAGAGGAATTGCAGATTGATCCAAGCCAGTCATGGTAATCCATTCATTCAGCAAATATTTATTGAGTCCTTACTATGTACCAAACATATTCTCAG
>NW_027736426.1:0-310 GCF_054177405.1 Leptonychotes weddellii | reverse complement strand
TGATGTATCATGCTCAGCTAGTGACAGGTTTTTAAATTCAACTTCCTGAGTGAGAAAGGTGTGACAACCTGGAAGCTGGTGATAGCCGCTGCATATTATGCAGAATGGCCGAAGTGCCTCTCATGTCATTATATCATAGGGTTTTTGTGTTGAAGTTTCAATGAGTATTAAGCATAAAATGATTAACAGTAAATAAGGGCCCATATTCCCTTCTTTTTACTATGAAATCTGCACTGTGACCTCTGCTTCAGAAATTTGTCCTCTCCCTTTGAACTTGTATTTCACATTGCTCTTCCTTTACATAAACTTC
>NW_027736425.1:0-310 GCF_054177405.1 Leptonychotes weddellii | reverse complement strand
TCGCACATCTTTTTTTTTTTTTTTTTTTTTTTGACCACACATAAGGTGATATTCACAGGTTCCAGGGATTAAAATGTGGTTATCTTGGGGCAGCGGGTTTGGGGGGTGGGAGGGTGGGGGGTGGGTTTTTAAGCTTACAGAGGGAAGAAAGAGAAGAGAGAACTTGTGTCAGGAGGCTGAAGCAAGGTACAGAAAGTGATCATTGAGCAGTCATTGGCTCTAACAGGAATACCTAAGATCAATTTTAAGCGGTATGCCTTGCTGAGTTAAAAACTATCTTGATCTTCCTAAATTTTCAATGAATAGGAAT
>NW_027736424.1:0-310 GCF_054177405.1 Leptonychotes weddellii | reverse complement strand
TTTTTAAAGATTTTATTTATTTATTTGACAGAGACAGAGACAGCGAGAGCAGGAACACAAGCAGGGGGAGTGGGAGAGGGAGAAGCAGGCTTCCTGCTGAGCCGGGAGCCTGATGTGGGACTCGATCCCAGGACCCTGGGATCATGACCTGAGCCGAAGGCAGTCGCTTAACCAACTGAGCCACCCAGGCGCCCTTCTGCACATCCTTTATACACTTGTTGCCTCCATTAAGTCCCATGGTTAAGGGACAATAAATACTTTTGACCCTGTCTAATTTCAACCTGCCCACAAATAAATGAACACACCTGAG
>NW_027736423.1:0-4813 GCF_054177405.1 Leptonychotes weddellii | reverse complement strand
ATAGCACATACCCTCCCCAATGTCTATCACCCAGCCACCCCATCCCTCCCACCCCCGCCACCCCAGCAACCGTCAGTTTGTTTCCCGAGATTAAGAATTCCTCATATCGGCGCCTGGGTGGCTCAGTCGTTAAGCGTCTGCCTTCGGCTCAGGTCATGATCCCAGGGTCCTGGGATCAAGCCCCGCATCGGGCTCCCTGCTCCGCAGGGAGCCTGCTTCTCTCTCCCACTCCCCCTGCTAGTATCCTCCCTCTCACTGTGTCTCTCTCTGTCAAATAAATAAAAATCTTTAAAAAAAAAAAGAATTCCTCATATCAGTGAGGTCATATGATACATGTCTTTCTCTAATCTATCAGTCTTCTATACAAGTGGATGCTAGTACTGGTAGAAATAATCAACATAAAACAGGATATTTGTTACGAATGAAAAAAATGGCTGAAGACTTATTTTAACTCATTAAAAATTTTCTTAAACTGAGAATTAACTAAATTAAAAAAAAACACTGACCATGGAAAATTTAGACTCCATAAAAAAATGACACAATAAAACTGACAATGGCAAAACTTTATACATTTGTAGTCTTAAGATGGGGGCCCTGGAAGCTGACTCCTAGAGGGGAATGAGAATACAAGTAATTTACTTAAGAGGTCATTCCAGAAAGCATCATCAGTTAGGGAGGGGATAGTAAGACAGGGATGGAGAGGAGCCAGTAAAGGATACATCTTCAAGCAGTTTTCCACTGGAGGTAACTGGGTTCGATCCTCCACCCACAGCCCCGGGGAACTAGGAAAAACTATGTAGAACACACCTGAGAGTCATCCCACCAGAAGACATGGAAGCTGGGGTATTTACCCTCCAACTTCCCTCTGTCATTGGCTTAGAATTGTGGGGAGTTGCAGGTGTTTGTGCGCAGGAGCCAACCACCATTCTTGTGTACTGAAGGGTGAGTGCCAGGAGAACATCAGTGGACCACCACAACTATCTACTACGTTTGTTAATGATTCAAAACAATTGGAAGAATCACATTTTCTTGACAAAATTTAGGCCCACAAAATTTGCAACATGGGACCTAATTGCCATAAAAGTAAAATCACTTGTAAGAGGTTAAAATGTAAAACTTTTGATTTGGACAAATTTTAAAACAAATCATAGTGACATGTTTATGAATAAGAATTTTCCAGATGAAAATAATTGCATTAAAATACAAATAAAAGTACTAGAAACATTTTATCTGCCTTATATAGGGAATTGATCTCAAGGAATTAAAGTGATTTGAGTTTGCTTGGGAAAATATGTTCTTCATAAAATTTCTTCGGTGTTGGCATGATTCTGATTAGAATGTTTGTACTAACAAACATGGAGTCACAGTGTCCTCGGGCTCAAAACAAGAAGAGGATCGAAACATCCTGTTCTTGAGTTGCTAGAGGCCAAAAAATGAAGAGGTTTTGTGCCAGGGGAAATTGCATGGGTAAATGCAGAGTGGAAAAGCATATGGAATGCTTTGGGAATGATGAATTCCTTACTGACAGAGCTATGGGAGCAGATGTTAAGCAAAAAAAAAAAAAAATCATATTCATGAATATTCTGTGGATCTGCAGATTTCTTTGTTGAAGGAGGATAAGAGAAAAATTGGATCTTACAGTCCACCAGTAAAACTCCTCACAACTTTTCATTAAAACCTCCCATGACCTTATAGAAAAATAATAAAAATTCATTAAAATAATGAGAGATTGATGGAGAACATAATATAAAATTGTGAATAGCCTTGAAAATTTTAAGGCAAATAGAGTTAGACTGAGAAAAAGAGGTGCATACTTCACCTCCTATGGAATACTCAGGCTTCCCTTCACGAAAGAGAGCAACTGGAGAAAGGTTTGTTTTTGTTTTTGTTTTTTTTTAAGGTACATTGTTCTTACTACACCAACTGTGTCCTGGTGCAGAAATTCGGGCCTTTACTAGCCAGAGGACTTGTTATTCCTAGCTATTGATCCCAATTAGCTATACTGTGAGGCAGGAAGTTTTGTTCCTGAGTTTTGCCCCTTGCTTGAAACCTGTCTGTGTCCTTTGCCCACCTCTAGTCCCCATCCCCTCTGCCCACTCTAGCCTCCCAGGCCCCACGCCCTCTAGTCTACCCACTGCCTTTTTACATTTTTACATTGAAACTGAACAACCCTGTTAATCAACTAGGCAGGAAGTAAGGGCAGACTGGCCATGGTATAAAACGTATCCTCCCCCATTACTCACTCACTGTAGGCAACCACAGACATAGGAAGAACTGTTTCACTTACTGTCATTGGCTTCCAGTACCATAGACGAAGACGACAAGAGGAAGGTGATAACCACAAGAGCACAAGGAGGTACAATAAGGGAAAGCCTGTTAGAAGCTGGAAGGTGGACAGGAAGCCATGCCCATCAACTAACCCACTTTCCAGCTGCAGATTTACCAAGGGGGTGGAAACACTACCCAAATGCATGCAAGTTGGGACTAAAGGCAACCCACACATTCTGTTGACACACTGAGTCTGGGAGAGTCTTCCCCTATTTGTGTATGGATTAAAGAAAAAAACAAATTGGGGTCTACAAACAAAGATTATGGCATAAAAGAAACAGTTGGAAGACTGAAAGAAAGGAAATACTTCTGGAAAATTATTGGCTTTCAGAGCCAGAAGAAAAAGTACAAACTATTTGGCATCTTCAAAAGATTGCAAATAACCATAACCTCTGTGCACAAGGAGCAGAAGGTCATAGGTACATGAAGAACAAAACTTGAAAATGTAGTTGACTCAAAGAAGACTGTAAGAAAATTCCTAAGGCAACAACAGAATTAAAATCCGTATGCAGTCAGTAAAGAATAGAAAGGCTATTATGGGAAATTCACCTGCTGACAAGAAAGAAATCCTTGAGATACTTTCTAAGAATGCAGGTGAAAATGGCATTCAGTTCTTCACATGCTTCATGAACACCTACTATGTGCCAGTCACTTCTAGGTACTGGATCCAAAGGCCCTCACGTTATCATCAGAGTGTGAGAGGCAGCCATTAAACACTTAAACACAAATTAACATACAACTGCAAATGATGATGGTTGCCACAACTAAAAACTGATCCTAAAAAGATTGCCTGGGAGAAGCTAGTTCTGATTAGGTAGTTAGGGAGCATCTCTCTAAAGAAGGAAGATAAAGCTGGAGATAGGAAGGATCAGTAAGAGAAAACCAAAAAAATAGAAAGTGGGCAGGGGTGTGTAGCCCTGCAGCAGGACAGCACGTGGGCTATCAGCGAGACAGAAAGAGGACCAGGGTATCTGGTTGAGGAGAGGGAGGCGGGGAATGTGGCGGACAAATACTAGGGCCAGAGCGCACGAGGCCACCTGAGGCTGGGTGAGAAGTCTGTATTTTATTCTAAAGGAAATGGGAAGTCATTGAAGGGTTCTAAGTAGGTGGCTGATGTGATTTACATCTTTTTTTTTTAAAAGATTTTATTTATTTATCTGAGATAGAGAGAATGAGAGACAGAGAGCACATGAGAGGGGGGAGGGTCAGAGGGAGAAGCAGGCTCCCTGCCGAGCAGGGAGCCCGATGCGGGACTCGATCCAGGGACTCCAGGATCATGACCTGAGCCGAAGGCAGTCGCTTAACCAACTGAGCCACCCAGGTGCCCTTTTTTTTTTTTTTTTTTTTTTGATGTGATTTACATCTTAAAATGTCATCTGGTCCCTGAAAGGGGGAAGCATGGAATTGGAAAGCTCACCAAGGGGGCCCGGGCAGTGTGAAGGGTGATGACCACTAGGACAATGGTGGTGGCTGACACTGCAGGCAGAGAAATGAGTGGCATTTGGACATGCTCTGGAGGTTACAATTGGCACAACTTGGCGATGAAGTGGTTATACGAGGTAGCGGAGAAGAGATGGCCACCGAATGACTCCTGGGTCCATCTTGAACACAGGGCATATGATGATGCCATTAGCTCTGATGGGAAAGACAGGCAGAAGAGCAATTTGGGGAGGGAATAGCAGGAGCGCAGGTCCAAGCCCATTAGCTCTCAGAAGCTTGTGAGGTGTTCAAGGGTGAAGAGGTCAAAAATGTCACCGAATACATCAATCCGGATGCAACTGAGAAGAAAGGTCAGAATTAGAGAGATACATTGGCCAGTCACCTGCCATTACAGATAGTACTTAGTTATTTTGACTTTATGTGCCTTTTCCTTATGGAACTATTCAAAGATACACGAAAGTAGACAAAATAATACACTGAATCTTTACTCACCGCAGTACCCATATACTATTTTGCCACGGGAATGGTAAGTCTCCTGCAGAGAATGAGAAAGATCCCAATTCCCACTGCTTACTCCAGTCTGCTTCCTCATCTGAAAAATGAGAATATTGCAACGCACCTCAGGGAGTTCTGGTGACAAGAAAAGAGGTTAATCATGTCAACAGTATGTGGTAACGAATGTAAGCCATTCATATTTTTATTGTTGAGTGGGCGATACTGATCCAAAACACAGCAAGGTTTGTGAGTGGAAACAAGTTTCTAAACTCAGGAGAAAGTACTGAACTCATTGAGTTCTTGTGGAGAGAACAAAACAGAAGCTTCTGACACAACTATGGCAAGTTTGGGATTCTCTCAAAGGTGAAGGAAGCCCAGGACACAGCAGGAATCTGAGTGAAATTAAGGTTTCAGTAAAGTGTGAATTGTGCGTGTAAGACTCCGGTGGCCGGCAGTGGAGTCCCCACTTTACGGTGATGACACTACGTTGAGGGAAAACTCACGTGAAAATCAAGTCAGGGGAAGCCTGGGTGGCTCAGTCGGTTAAGCG
>NW_027736422.1:0-310 GCF_054177405.1 Leptonychotes weddellii | reverse complement strand
TTATTTTTATTATTTTTTAAAGATTTTATTCATTCATTTGAGAGAGAATGAGAGTGAGAAAGAGAGAGCACATGAGAGCAGGGAGGGTCAGAGGGAGAAGCAGACTCGCCGCCGAGCAGGGAGCCCGATGCGGCACTCGATTCCGGGACTCCAGGATCATGACCTGAGCCGAAGTCAGTCGCTTAACCAACTGAGCCACGCAGGCGCCCTAAGAAAGGATTTTTTAGACAAGAAAAACAAACCATAAAAAAGATGAATGCATTTAAACACATTAAAATTTAAAATTCTTTACATCAATAGATACCATTAA
>NW_027736421.1:0-310 GCF_054177405.1 Leptonychotes weddellii | reverse complement strand
TCCCTGGATCGAGTCCTGCATCGGGCTCCCTGCTGGGCAGGGAGCCTGCTTCTCCCTCTGACCCTCCCCCCTCTCATGTGCTCTCTCTCTCTCTCTCTCTCTCATTCTCTCTGGCTCAAATAAATAAATAAAATCTTTAAAAAAAAAATCAATAGGTTCAAGGAAAATGAAACCAACAGAGCAGAATTTAAACTCTAGAGTAGAATGCAGTGAAAGGCTTTATTCCAGTAAATTTGCAAATCTAGGCAAATTTAAAGTGTAATGATCTGATTCTGAAGAGAAAAAGCAATAAGAGCAGGAAGCAACCCAG
>NW_027736420.1:0-310 GCF_054177405.1 Leptonychotes weddellii | reverse complement strand
GGGACTCACCAGGGCAGCTGGCCTCGCAGATGGGTGTCCCCCACCGCCTCTATTATCTGTATAGCACGCACACACATGCTTGCGTGCGGCTTCCATGCAGCACGATGGTAAGACACCCAGCTCGTGGAAAGTGCACAGTGCATCGATTTGGGGGTTCCATGTCATCCGTCTGTAACTGCCTCGGCTTATCACCCCATTTATTAACAGTACCCCCTCTTTCCTTTACTGCATGCAATCCATCCTGTAATTACTTCTCGCATCGGACTTTATTTTATTTATTTTATTTTGAGCTGTTTATTCTTTTTTTTTT
>NW_027736419.1:0-310 GCF_054177405.1 Leptonychotes weddellii | reverse complement strand
GTCACTCTCCTTGTTACCTCCAGACTGAAAAAATGATCAAGGGCAGACCTCAGCATGCTGGGTGGCCCCAGTAGTAGTTAATTTCATAGTCAGACTCTGCAGGAGAAAGTATATGCACCAAAAGTATGGCATGTTTTTATTAATTTGAATCACCAAAAGTCTGGGGCATTCATGTGAATGAATTATGAGAGAGTAAGACAAAGGAAAAAGGAACACAGTCTGAGATTATCTGAATTTGAAGGTTCTCGATTGAATGTCCTAGCCTAAGTCACTACTTCTAAGTTCTAATTCTGTGTTTGGTTGATGGAGG
>NW_027736418.1:0-310 GCF_054177405.1 Leptonychotes weddellii | reverse complement strand
GGAGGTGTGTATATTAAACCTCTGTCTGGTACAGCGTGGCTTTAGCCCGAGGCCCTTCCCTGGGTCAACAGCAAGACCTGGTCACCTGGACACAGATGCTATTGTCACCTCCGGCAGCGCACCTGCCGCGGCCCGTGTCTGGCACGTCATAGAGGTAGGTGCTACGAACCGTGGGTCACCCTAGAATTTGCTGGGTGGTTGTAAGAAGGGATGGGAGCTGCAGGTACAGCGTCTGGCCACTAGGTTGGCTCCCCGAGAAGCAGAGAAGGGCTTATCTGGAGGTGATCCCAGCAAGCGCTGCAAGGGGGGT
>NW_027736417.1:0-310 GCF_054177405.1 Leptonychotes weddellii | reverse complement strand
GTGACCTGCTGTTCTAACATGTCCTTTCTTCCCGCAGCTCCTCAGACTGTTGGTTCCAGCAGACGGGAGTCCTCCTCCTGTGGGTCTCACCTCTCCCTACCCTACGCTATCGTTCCAAGTCAGCTCAGATGCAGCCAACATGAAGCCATCCTGGGTCCCTCCCTCCCCCAGTCGGGAAGCAAGCAGCTGGATGGGAGAAGCAGACAAGCAACACTGAAGGCTCACTTTCGGGGCATGTAAAACAGTCGAGGTCGGCTAAAGCATAGGATGCATGTCAGGTAGTGGCCAGAGGTAAGGCCTGAAAAGGTGG
>NW_027736416.1:0-310 GCF_054177405.1 Leptonychotes weddellii | reverse complement strand
TAGAGAAAAAAACATTTGAAAACATCACACACTGTTTTATGATGAAAATACTCTGAAAACTAGGATTTGAAAGAAACTTTTTCCATATGAAAAAACCATAGTGAGGGCCATCTTGGTGGCTCAGTCAGTTAAGCGTTCAACTCTTGATTTCAGCTCAGGTCTTGATCTCAGGATCATGAGATGGAACTGCAAATTGGGCTCCAGGCTCAATGTAGAGTCTGTTTGAGATTCTCTCTCCCTCTCCCTCTGTCCCTCCTTCTGCTCATGCTCTTTCTCTCAAATAAATAAAATATTTTTTTTTAAAAAGGCC
>NW_027736415.1:0-310 GCF_054177405.1 Leptonychotes weddellii | reverse complement strand
CTGCGTATCAGTGTGGGTGTGGTTCAAGGGTATCTGAAAGCTCAGAACCTACTAGGCAAAGAGTGTGAGTATTAATGTCAGTGCTTAGAAGGGGTCCCACTCTCTTTACTGCAGGAAACCCCAGCCTGAGCACCTTTCTGTGAGGTCACCTCACATTTAGGATAAGAGGGACCCATTACAGCTGACTGCAGCCCTCCTGAACCACAGGCTCCAGGCAAGAGAAGCAAAAGTCTGAATGCGAGCCAGAAGAAGCGTCCGGAGAGCAGGAGGGCCACGGGGGGCCGGGGGGGGGGGGAGGGGGCTGCCTGGG
>NW_027736414.1:0-310 GCF_054177405.1 Leptonychotes weddellii | reverse complement strand
TGCGATCATGCAAGATAGCATGTTGTTTATGATGTGGCAGTTGTCACAGCAAACAGAAAAGCCTTAGCCTCGTAAACCTTTCTGAAAGCCACTCGAAGGGCTGATGCTCGGCCCAGTTGCGAGGAGAGGGAACTTGGCCCACTCATTGCTCTCAGAGAGCCCTTTCCCCAGTGTCAAGCACACAGGGCTTTTCGGCTGGCTTTTCCCTTTGCTCATCCTTCCAACTTGCCTCCCTTCACTCCCTCTTTCCCAACCAACTTTTAAGCAGCTGTCCAATTGAAATAAGTCTACAGGCTTAATTTTCTCTTTT
>NW_027736413.1:0-310 GCF_054177405.1 Leptonychotes weddellii | reverse complement strand
AAGATTTTATTTATTTATTTGAGACAGAGAGAATGAGATACAGAGAGCATGAGAGGGAGGAGGGTCAGAGGGAGAAGCAGACTCCCTGCCGAGCAGGGAGCCCGATGCGGGACTCGATGCAGGGACTCCAGGATCATGACCTGAGCCGAAGGCAGTCGCTTAACCAACTGAGCCACCCAGGCGCCCTATAAAGGTTTTTTTAAAGTAATCTCTACACCCAATGTGGGGCTCAAACTCACAACCCCAAGATTAAGAGTTGCTGGCCCCACTGAGCCAGTCAGGTGTCCCCCCTTTTTTTCCTTAAAGATTT
>NW_027736412.1:0-4813 GCF_054177405.1 Leptonychotes weddellii | reverse complement strand
CTTCTTCCTAGAAACATCGCCAAAGGCAAGGGAAGCAAGGGCAAAAATGAACTATTGGGACTTCATCAAGATAAAAAGCTTTTGCACAGCAAAAGCAATAGTCAACAAAACCAAAAGACAACCGACAGAATGGGAGAAGATATTTGCAAATGACATATCAGATAAAGGGCTAGTATCCAAAATCTATAAAGAACTTCTTAAACTCAACACCCAAAGAACAAATGATGCAACCAAGAAATGGGCAGAAGACATGGACAGACATTTTTCCAAAGAAGACGTCCAAATGGCCAACAGACACATGAAAAAGAGCTCCACATCACTTGCCATCAGGGAAATCCAAATCAAAACCTCAATGAGATACCACCTCACACCAGTCAGAATGGCTAAAATTAACAAGTCAGGAAACGACAGATGTTGGTGAGGATGCGGAGAAAGGGGAACCCTCCTACACTGTTGGTGGGAACGCAAGCTGGTGCAGCCACTCTGGAAAACAGTGTGGAGGCTCCTCAAAAAGTTGAAAACAGAGCTACCCTACGACCCAGCAATTGCACTACTGGGTATTTACCCCAAAGATACAAATGTAGGGATCCGAAGGGGTACATGCACCCCAAAGTTTATAGCAGCAATGTCCACAAGAGCCAAACTGTGGAAAGAGCCTAGATGGCCATCGACAGATGAATGGATAAAGAAGATGTGGTCCATATATACAATGGAGTATTAATCAGCCATCAGAAAGGATGAATACTTACCATTGACATTGACATGGATGGAACTGGAGGGTATTATGCTAAGCGAAATAAGTCAATTGGAAAAAGACAATTATCATATGATTTCACTGATGTGAAAATTAAGAAATAAAACAGGATCATAGGGGAAGGGAGGGAAAATAAAATAAGATGAAATCAGAGGGGGAGACAAACCATAAGAGACTCAATCTCAGGAAACAAACTGAGGGTTGCTAGAGTTGGGGGGGGTAACTGGGTGATGGGCATGAAGGAGGGCATGTGATGTAATGAGCACTGGGTGTTATATGCAACTGATGAATCACTGAACTCTACCCTGAAACCAATAATATGCTATATGTTAGTTAATTAAATTTAAATAAAAAAAATAAAATTGATAGAACATTCAAGTAAAAAAAAAAAGACTGATCAAGACTCAGATGGCAGGACAAATACAGTGTGATCTCTTTTACATACGGAATCTAAAAAAAATATATCACCTATCTATATCTATAAAACTGAGCTCACAGAGAACAGATTGGTGATTGCCAGAGGTGGAGGGTGGAGGGTGGGAAAAATGGGTGAACTGGGTTTTTTCTGTTTAAATAAACTGAATATAAGACATAAGAAATTAAAAAATAGAAAGTCTACTTCCTTACATACACATGTACATGTGTGTTAACAGAGAACGAACCTACAAACAAGACCTATGCGAGCACAAGACGTGCCTGAAAGCAGACGAGCCAGGGGGCAGTTCAGGAGGAGAGCGTCTGCCTGCACACGGGCATCTGATACAGGCACCCGGCTCCCAGCGCCGCTAGCTGAGTCACCTCAGCCTCCTCATCAGGGAAACGGGCTCCGAGGAGGGGCTGCCGGGGCGGGGCGGGCGCGCACCTCACCTCTGTGCGACCACCACCATCCTCCGGGTGTGAGGAGCCCTTCCCCAGGGAGCCAGCGCGCTGCCGGCCCCTTCCCACAGGGCATCGTCCCCCAATTCCATAAGATGCCTCGTGTCCACAGGCACTGTCTGTGACTCAGCCCCAACCCACAGGACCTCCCTGGACAGGGGTCAGCATACTTGTTCCATAAAGGGCCAATGAGAAACTACCTTAGGCTTCAAGTGCCATGTGTGGTCTGTCACACTCTTCTTTGCTTTTACAACCTGTTAACATGGAAAACCCACGCAGAGCTTGGGCTGCCCGACAGCAGGCTGCAGGCCGACCATGGCCCATGGCCATTATTTACTGACCAAGACTCATCAAAAAATACAAACTCGGGTGTGCCACGTGTCCAAGCTTGTTGCTGATTAAATGAGTCCTAGAAGCAGAAGCCCGGAGCCTTCCATCTGACTGAGGGAGTCATGAGACACATGCAGACCAAAGGGTGTTCTGCCGAATAGCAGGTCTGCACCCTTCCCAGGGGCCCACACCTAAGAGACAGGTCTCTCTGACTGGACCCCCCAGGGCAGCCGCGACAGACGACTTAGGACATGTCTGAGCCATCAGGCCAGGGGGCGAGCAGGGAACACCTGGCCCGGAAGGGGCGCTGCAGCCCAGCGTCTGCAACCACCCATCAAAGGCAAATGTCTACGATGGACATTCGCTGGTGGGCAGAAACGTATTTTTCAAAAAGTTTGGAATTTTGCAAGATAGAAAGTAGGGAAAATTTTTTTTTAAGGATTCAAGCAAGGGGGGCGCCTGAGTGGCTCAGTCTTTCAATGTCTGCCTTCGGCTCAGGTCATGATCCCAGGGTCCTGGGATCGAGCCCCACATCGGGCTCCCTGCTCAGCGGGGAGCCTGCTTCTCCCTCTGCCTCCACCTCTCTCTGTCTCTCATGAATAAATAAATAAAATCTAAGAAAAAAAGAAGAAGAAAAAAGATTTCAAGCAAGGGGTGCCTGGGGTCTCAGTTGAGCGTCCAACTCTTGGTTTTGGCTCAGGGTGGTGGGATAGAGCCCTGCATCAGGCTCCATGCTCAGTGGGGAGACTGCTTGTCCCTCCTCCCCACTTGTGCTCGCTCATGCTCTCTCTCTCTCAAATAAATAAAATCTTAAAAAAAAGAGTCAGAGCAAGATGTTCCTTTCACCTGCAAGATGGACAGTGCCTGCCTTTTCAGACCTTGCCCCCCGCTGGGCACTCACCGGCCGAGTTGATGACATGCCTCACCACCTGCAGGGTGCCCACGCGGGTCCTCTCGTTGTTGGTATCGAGTTTGGGCAGCAGGAAGGCCAGTAAGCGGTCAGGGGCACAGGAAGCTGCAGGGCAAGCAACATCCAAAAAACGTATTTGTAGGGGCGCCTGGGTGGCTCAGCCGTTAAGCGTCTGCCTTCGGCTCAGGTCATGATCCCAGGGTCCTGGGATCGAGCCCCAAGTCGGGCTCCCTGCTCCGCGGGGAGCCTGCTTCTCCCTCTGCCTGCCGCTCCCCCTGCTTGTGTGCTCTCTCTCTGACAACTACATAAATAAAATCTTTAAAAAAAACAAAACAAACCAAACAAAAAACGTATTTGTAATAATCTGCTCCCTGCTTGACGCCGGTGTGTGCAAACCCCAAGGGTGGGGAGGATGGACACCAGGGGCTGCAGCCCGGCCCGGCCTCTGCGGGGAGGCTCTGCAGCGACACACAGGCCCAGGCCCAGGCAGCAAAGAAACCTCCTCAGCTCCATCCCCTGACCGGAGCCGCCCACCCGCACACAGGCGATCACCCACGGTGAGCAGACAGCGTGCCCACAGAGGGCCCTGCGGGAGAGGCCGCAGCCTGCTTACCCAGCACGGTGAAGCAGCGCAGCACCTCCTTTTGGTTGCTCACCACCAGGGGGCTGGATGACTCCACGGGCACGCAGATCTGCTCCAAGGACAGAGGACGGACACGAGTCACAGGGGAACGCTGCTGCCTCCCAAGGGCCCCACCAGCCACGGGGCCCGGAGAGACTGCCCAGGCCTCGTGGTTTCTACCTCCAGCACTTCCTTGGGGTGACACAGACGTGCACGCCCGCCATCAGGGGCTGGTTCAGGGACCCAAGCCTCAGCCCTCGCGGTCTGGCCCTCATGTCTCCAGGGAACCGAGTCCTGGCCCCTTCCCACCACAGCCAGGACACAGTGTCACACGGGCTCTGGGCACGGGCTGGAGACCACTAATCTCTAGGATATAGAAAGCACTGGAAACCGAACACCTAGTGCTGATTCATTCAAAATTGTAAAAAAAAAAAAAAAAGTTGCATTGGTTAAAGTAAGAGCTGAAGCCGTTGGCAGATGTGACTCTAGGGTCCACTGCACCTCAGCGGGTGACACGGAAGCCCCCAGTCACCCGGGGCTGAGCTCTGAGGTGGCATCCCCGTCCTGCCCCCCCCCAATGCCCAGGGTCAGGGTCATGGCAAAGGACACCAGCAGGGCCTCTGTGCAAAACGTTCAATGGCAATTCCTGAGTACAGCAGAAGAGGTGACCAACAGTACAGAGCGAGTCCCCAGGTCCACAGGCTCTGCCCCAGGCTGGACCCTGCTGGCACGCGGAGAGCTGCGGGAAGTGGGTGAGGGGCAGGCACTGGCCCCAGGTTCCCGGGGAGTTCCTTGCTCTTCCCACTGTAAAGACCTCATCTGGTCACGAAAGGCAGCGCAGCGGGCTCTCCCTCTGGGGGAGGCCGATTGCCAAGTCGTGAGGACGCGCAAGCAGCCCCGTGGCAAGGAACCAAGGCCTCCAGCCAGCAGCCCTACGAGGGCACCCCACCTGAGACCCCAGCCTCAGCCGAGCCTTCAGACTGTCACCACACGAGACCCCGAGCCAGAACCACTCGGCTGAGCCGGGACTGGACCCTGCACAGTGGCCGCAGAGCAACCCGTGGCCGCCTCATAAAGGTACCCCGTTCCAGAATCACTGGCTACATGGCAGGAGATAACTAATGCGAATGGGTGGTCGTCTGGAGAGCAGAAAAAGTTGGATTCTCACTCACAGTTTCCCTAAAATAAGTTCCAGGTGGATTAAACAATAAAAGTGTATTAGGTAATAGGAGGCTCTGAAAAACAGTTTGCGGGCGCCTGGGTGGCTCAGTCGTTAAGCGGCTGCCTTCGGCTCAGGTCATGATCCTGGAGTCCCGGGATC
>NW_027736411.1:0-14202 GCF_054177405.1 Leptonychotes weddellii | reverse complement strand
GAGGAACTCTAGCTTCTGTTCTCCCTCTTCCTCCCCCTACCTGCCCAACACCACTGGCAGAGAAAAGAGCCAGATGTCTAAGAGAGCCACCAAGACCCTGATTCGGGAAGATGGCTAGGGGCTGGGAATCCAGGACAGATCCAGAGTGGGCAGGCACTGGCTTGTCCTAACAGTGGTATCCCACGATGTAAGCGTGGGTGGGCTGGGGTAACAGATCCCCCCAGGGTGGGGGCCCGGGGCATCACGAGGTGTTTAAGCCTGTCAATAAAAAAAGTGACCACTGCTTTGTATCTGCAGCTACTCAAGGGAAATAAAGCCGTTTGCTTATAAAGAATTTCCATAAACATTTCTGAGGATGTGTATTAGGGGTAATCTTGGGATGTGCATTAAGCTAAACAGGGTAGTATAAACACAGGAACAGGCTGAAAGAGGGAGAATAAATGGCCCAGGGTTGCCCTGGCCCGATGGCCCTTAGGCAATTTGCACAGCCTGTAGAAACCTCCAGTCTCCAGTTCTTTCTTCAGAGAAGGCAGAGGCAAGGAAGGGAAGCCAGAAGCAGCCCCACCACAGGCAGATTCTTGAGCAAACTCTGAAATTAAGCATATTTTTTCTTTCTCCTAACGTTCAATGCTTTGGATTCCTGATGTCATCTAGTTTGAAATACTTAGAGGCGGCAAAAAGAACAAGAAGAGGTGGTCGTTAGGAGTGCGCTTTGGGCCAGGACAGGTCCAAATGCTGCACATGCGCGATCTCATTTCATACTCCTGATGCCGGTAGGGGGAGAGTAATGCTATTGTCCCCATTTTACAGATGAAGACACTGAGGCACAGAGAGGTGTGATGACTTGCTGGTGGTCACAGAGCTAATGGGAGCAGGAGCTGAGCCTGTCAAAGGATGTCCTACTGATGAAGGACAATGCTCACTGGTATTATCACCTGCATTTTCTCACTGAGCCTTTGGATGGATTTTGAGGAACCTTCAGGGCACAGAATGTAATGGACAATGTGCCTCCATTCACGCTCTCATCATTGGTTTGTGCATGAAGACTCTTCTAAAATCTATTATTTATTTATGCAATCTATACATGAATGCGTTAGCAAATTTAAAAGGTTCAAATGGGTGTAACAGGGAAAGAAGGTCTGCATCTCCCTATGCCCCAGCCACCAAATTCTCCCTTAAAATTTAAGATTTTAAATAAAATCTTAAAAAAAAGTGAATCCTTCCGATCCATTTTCTATATATGTATTTTTATTTATATGTCTTTAAATATACATATATGTATATATATACATATAGTATTGCTTTGTGTATGTTTAATTTATATAAATAACATGTTACGAAATATTACAGGGATTATTTTTTTTATTTTACTTTTTTAAAGATTTTATCTTTAAGTGAGCTCTACACCCAACGTGGGGCTTGAACTTACAACCCTGAGATCAAGAGTCACATGCTCCACCGACTGAGCCAGCCAGGCGCCCTTCAGATTATTCTAATATATTTGTGTATGAATGGAAAAAAGATAACCACCAAAAAATTAACAGTGGTAGGTTAAAAATTCCAAAGAGTAAGAACTAGGGCTGAGTTATTACTGTATCCTACCGACGCAGAGTTTGACTTCATATACATGTCTAATGCTTCAATTTTTTTTTTTATAACAAACATGTATTGTTTTATCAAGACACGAAAGAGGGAATGAAATATGTCTGCTTAAATATGTAAGACATCTTGGGAGATTCAGATGACATCTAATCTAAATAGCAAAAGATAGGAAGCAACACATGTATTCAATAGAGGACTGGAGTTTATGGTCGGTTTATGCAATGAGAATGAGGGAGCTGAGTCAACTCTACTTCAATTAAGAAAAAAAAAAGGAGCGCCTGGGTGACTCAGTTGGTGAACTGTCTGACTCTTGATTTCAGCTCAGGTCTTGATTTCAGGGTTGTGAGTTCAAGCCCTGCATTGGGCTCTACGCCTTAAGAAAAAAAGAGAGAGAGAGAAAGAAACAAAAGAATGAGGAAGCTCCTAGAAACAGATATGAAATGATCTTCCAGGTAATGCGACAGAGAAAAAAAAAGGGGGGAAAGGTGTACAGTATGCTATCGTATGTAAAAGAAACAGGGGAAGTGTATTTGCGTGGAGATACACAGCAAGAACCCACAGGACACTGTGGGGCGGGGCGGGGGTGGACAAGGGATAAGAGCTGGGGCATCTTTCCATGATGCCTATTCTGCCTAGGCTTTTGGATCATGTGAATGTATCACTTATTTGACAATTTGAATTTTTTTCCAAAACCTTCTGTGGAGATATACATTTAAAAGTTAAAAAAAAAAAACTTAAAAAGCTTTTTTAACATTTAATTCATTTATTTGAGAGAGAGAGAGAGAGAAAAAAAAGAGCGCGCGTGCACGTGCGCACTGCGCCCGCACTGGGGGAGGGGCAGATGGAGAGGGACAAGCAGACTCCCCGCTGAGCGAGAAGTGATCCCCGGACCCTGGAATCATGACCTGAGCTGAAGTCAGATGCTTAACCAACTGAGCCACCCAGGTGTCCCGTTGTTTAACATTTACAATAAACAAGAGAAGGGGCGCCTGGCTGGCTCAGTCTGTGGAGCGGGCAATTCTTGGTCTTGGGGTTGTGAGTTTGAGCCCCATGTTGGGTGTAGAGATTACTTAAAAATAAAAAATCTTAATAAAAATAAATAACTAAAATAAAAAAATAAACAAGGGAAATTGAAAAACTTTCAGGAATGCAAAAGCAACATGTCCCAAAGTTTTTAAAAAACAGCATAGCTTTGCTTTTGATGTGATTGTAGAACTAAATTAGTTGGCAAGCAGGTCAGAGCAGGATTAAAACACTGATGGAATCAGCCCTTCTATTACCTTTTCTACATGGAAATTATCTCCATCAACAGTAACCAATTCTCTCTCTCTCCTTTTTCTCTCATGGCCTATTTCACAGTCCCGGTGCATAAAAAGCAAATATAGCTCTTTCACGTGTTCTGGAAAGAACTGGAGAAGACAGAGATGCGAGGTTCCAGAAAGGCTGAATAGTAATATTATCACCAAAGTTCTGGTGATCATAATGTTTGTTTTCTGGGAGGCAAAGATCAGAGAAACTGTCACCAAATTAGCCCAAGGCTGCTCAAACCTGAGGTCAAAACAGCTGGGAGAAAAGCTTAACTCAAAGATCTGGTTGTTTTCGCATATCTGGATTCATTCGCTCAGCAACTATTTATTGAGCACCTGCCATGTGCTAGGCCAGGCTGGGGTCTAGAGTGAGACCAGACGGGGACCTGGGGCACGAGATGGGAGGAGCTTCCCTTACCCCATTCTTGTCCGCATACCATGCCAGGCACTGTTCTAGGCTCTAAGACTATAGCAGTGAACAAAACAAATGAAGGAAAAAAAAAGAAAAGATAAAGCTGGACACATGATCAAGTCTCCACATTTTGGGGCTGGATATGCAGGTGCTCGGTTGGTTCTAAAAACAGACGTTTTTGCCCACCCCTCACCTTAGAGTGATTAAATGACCTCCCTGGCAGTCTTGTTTTGCTTGGTTTCTCATTCTGCATCCCTAGGTTGTCCTTTGTGGCTCAGGACCTGCTTGCACAATGGGACAACCCACTTCCTGAATGCTTACCAATGCCTGATGCTATCGACCACTGACCAATCTAATCTATGCAATACCCCCTGAGGTGGGACCTTTGATTATCACCATCTTTCCAGACTGAGGTCATAGTTGGTCTGTAACTTGGGGGAGATCACTCAGAGACGATCCCAATGACCCTTGAGTGGGTGCTTTTCACCACTCTACACTGTTACTTAAGATTGGTTGAGTCTGGTTGAGTCTTTCTTCCTAGTGGGTGGGCTGGAGTCAAGATATTGTCTGCAGGTGCCAGGCTGGCGTGGTCCATAGAGCATGTGACTCTTGATCTCTGGGTTGTAAGTTCGAGCCCCATGTTGGGCGTAGAGATTACTTAGAAATAAAATCTTAAAAAAACCAAAAAACAAAAAAAAGATATTGCCTTGAAATACAGGCAGGGGCTCTTCTTTTTCCCTGTCAAGTGAGAACTCTGGCAAGACTCAGTCGCCCCAGGTGACCTCTGAGGTGCCATCAATACCCACCAACCTACCTTCTGGCCCAGGTACAAAGAAAGGCTCCAGCTTAGCTTTCTGGTCCCTTCCACCATCCCAACCCAATCTGCTGCACTTTATCACCTCCTCCCTCAACATCCTCACCAAATCACGTCTGCAACAGTATTAACAACAGCCAATGTGCCCCGAGTCCTCTCTTCTCCCTTTCTTCGAACAACAAAATTATTACTTGACTACCTGTTAACATGCCAAGCCCTAGGTTTAGCACTGGGACGTGACAATAAGCAGAAGTTGGCGCCTTCCTGTCCTCATGGAACCCATGGTCTACTTCAGGGAGATGGATATCAGCCAAATAGTCATTCCCAAATACGTAGAGAGATGCCATCACACTCCGATGGCTGGGAGGAGGTGGGGTTAGTGCAAGGGGGCTTCTCTGAGGAAGGGACCTCTGAGCTGAAACCTGTAGGATGACGTCACTGGGTGAAGCAGGCAGGAAGAGCATTCTAGGCAGAGGAAACAGCATGGTCTTACAGGTAGCTGGGTGAGTAAAAGGAGCCAAAGTCCTTGGTGCTGGAAGGTGCTGAGCAAGATGAGCCTGTTGAGAATGCACCACAGGAGAGGAGATTCTAGGTTCTCCTCATATTCACTTCATGGCCAAAAATAAATTTCCACTGGGCATTTTCATTAGTATAGAAAAAAACAGCTCCACGCAGTCCTTTCTTCAACGGAGATATACATAGAAATATGTATATGAATAGAAATAGAAGTGTGTAGAAAGGCTGGAATTATATGCACTAACTGCTCACAGAGGTTAATTTTGAGAAGGTGAATGGCTTTTGGGGAGAATGTGGAGGTGACAGGTAGGGGGTTGGGAATTCAAGGGGGAATTTCACATTTTACCATCCATCCTTCTGGATTGTTTATTTATTGGTTTAATCTACAGGGAGAACCTGTTAATGTATTACTAGGGTAACTTAAATTTAAATATTAAGATCGTGTAAAACTGAAGACATGAAGACATGAAAAGCTTGCTTTACAGGGACACCTGGCTGGCTCAGTGGGTAGAGCATGTGACTCTTGATCTCGGGGTCATGAGTTCAAGCCCCACATTGGGTGTGGAGACTACTTAAAAAAAACCTTAAAGAAAATAAATAAAAGAAAAGCTCACTTGATAAATAATACGTGTGTCTTAGTCCTTCCTCTGCACCAATGGCCTACAACAAACTTTGACCCAGCAATTCCACGTGGAGGGATGTACCCTTCAGAAGTCAAGGGAGTATTGTTTGTAATAGCAAAAGATCAAAGACCATCTAAACGCTCACCCATCAACTGGGAATGGTTACATAAATTAAGTGGAACACCATGCAGCCGTAGAAAAGATCGGTGGGCTCTGCATGTGTAGAGATGGAGAAAAAGCCAAGATAAATGGGTCATGCAAGGAAGAGAGGACCAATCTGTAAGGCATGTTAACATCGTGTCAAAAAGGGGATAAACAGAATATGTATTTCTATTTGCTGATGTATATGCACAATCGACCTCCCAGTGTTATCCTCCATAAAATAAAAGAGTTGTATTTGATGGTAAGAGAAAGCAAAACAGGTGGATGCAGGACAGCAAAGAGCCTTTTCACTGTTTGTTATACTTTGTGATGTTTGAACCCCTTGGAAGCATTACCTATTCAAAACTTTACTAAATGGGGACGAAACAAAACAAACAGAAGCTTCTAGGGTTCTCTTTATTCCTCTGGGAATCCTCACTCATGGGAACTACATCTGGGGAACTCATTGTGAACCTAATAACCCAGGGACTTGGTTTCCCATGAAAAGAAAGCTGCTTTTCACGGGAGGAGAGGGACAGTCTCCATCCTAAGGGGACATGCACAGGCCCCCCCCACCCCCCCCCCACGCTGCCTTCATTGGCATCTCATCCTTTGCTGCTCTCATTTTATGAGGCTCGACCTTTTTTCTTAAAGGTCTCACCAATTTTCTTTCAAGAGTACTGGAAATAACAATTTCTGTAACTTTGCTTTTAAAGCACCCCTCGTCGCATTTTAAAAAAAGAATATAAAGATCTTCTTCTAGAATAAAAATGATGAATAGGAAAAAGCTGGTTTCACCCTTTCTTCTCCCACCCCGACTACTGAAACAAAACTAAGAAAAATGAAAGTGAATAGGAACTGTGGACAAGGAAAATTATGTCAAAATCAGAACATTTCATGTCATCTCCTGGGCTGGGGGGTAGAAAACAGGTTCTCTGTAAAAGCCCACGGTCCCAATAACCGGGAAATAGAATTTTTCAAAAAATGGCACATGCTTGTCTATACTTTCCAAAGTACCAAGCCAGAAATACCTTGGTTGCTTGCGAGCAATTTCCTTATCTTTCTCATGCTTTCCCGAGATCTGAATTATGCTTGAGAAAAAGAAGAAAACAAGGCAGAAAATAATGCTTATTTAGGTAAATATAATCGGCTAAGGAAGGCTTCCCAGAAGGAGCATAATTCACTGGGTTCCAGTTTATAGAAGGAATCCGCAAACAAAGGACTTTTGTGAAGGGATCAGTCTTGAGCCCACCATAACTTAGCATACAATGGGACAGCTTAATAAAAGAGGTTTCCAAGGGCCATGATGGTTATCGAGGAGCACCCAAAGAGAGAGAGAGGGGGGAAAAAAAAAGGAATAAACTTCTGGAATGTTCCCAACTATCTTCCTAGTTAGCATTCATTAATGCATAAAAGGTTTCTTATCAGCTTGAGTCCCACCCATTTTTCAAAATAAGAAGCTTCTGCCATCTCTTACAGGGTCAACAAAGGTCTTTGCCTTTGGTCTAGATTTGTAAATTCATATAAATACTTTTTCAATGAATTTCTTAAGGAATGTTTTAATGAATGTCTCATTGTTTATGTTAAATGATCAGGAATAATAAAACAGCCCTTTAAACTTTGCTCTATGTATGTTACTATATAATACATATATAAGATAGACACACATACGTTTTGAACATTTCAAAAATTAAATGTTCAATGATCGATTTTGTTAAAAATGGAGTATTTTGCTCTTCAGATGGAAAGACCCCTAAAAACTATGCAGTTCAGTAGCAGGTGGCAGTTAGTACGATGATACATTTTGTAGCTATTTATGAGTTCTATATTTTTCTTTGGCTCCTGCAAAGCTCGTAGGACCTTGGATCTAGTGCCCCAGCAGCCTGTAAAAATAACCCCGAAAGCAACCCTGGGCTTTCTAGTGGAACTGACCCACACCTACCTCCAATTCCATTTGCTACTCATCTTAAAGCACATTTCTGATTTCTCATCGTCATTTGTCCATTGTAGCCTCAGGAGGTGAGGGTGAGGCTCAGAAGGGTGGGGGCTTGGGTGCAGGTGTGGCTATGAATCTTCAAGTATTTCTTAATCTTCCACTGAATGCAAATACTTATGTGATAAAAAAGAAATATAAAACAAAATCCCTTTATGAGATTGCAAATGATTATTGTGGATTAGGTTAGCAGGATGTATAAGAAAAGATTCTTAACCCTGAGGCACTATAAGAAAAATGTGAATATAAATTCCTATGAGATATCTCTCTTTTTTTTTCATTTATCAGATTAGCAGATACCAAAGTTTGATAACACTGTCTCTGTAAAGTGTGGGGCAACAGGCTCTCTCACACACCGCCTCAGTGGGTGGGAGTTAAAATTGGTTCAACCTCCCCAAGGGGTATTTGGAAACATTTACTAAAATAAAAGATGTTCATATCCTTTGACCTAACAATTATTCTGCTGGAAACTTATCCTACAGATCCACACTGAACACATGACAGATGATGTATGTACAAGGAAATACACTGCAACATTGTATGTAAAAGCCAAATAATGGAAACAACCAAAAAGTCCATTAGAGGAAACTGTCAAAATAAGTTATGGTGATCTGTAATATGGCATTGTAGTTCTGCAGCTGGAGGCAGCTGTTTGTACTGATATGGAATATTCTATCAGGGGTAGAGCGAAATGAAAAAAGAAGCTGCCACACTGTGTCTTAGATGCTACCAATTCAGTTGAGAAGCAAAAAAGTATTAGGTTGAACCATATGAAAGTGCCAATATTAACCACTTTTGACATATAAACGCAAAAATTTGATATGATTCAATATAATATATATATTCTATATATATATTACTTAAGCTTTTAATTTTGGGATAGGTGTAGATTGATATGCAGTTGTAAGAAATCAGAGAAAGAGATGATAGCTCGGTGAACCCCACCTAGTTCCCTTAATGGTAACATTGTACAAAGCCAGAGTACAATATCACAGCCAGCCTGTTGATTTTGATACAATCAAGACACAGGGATCCTTCCTGTTGCCCATTTGTGGCCACACCCACTTTCCTCCTGCCCCACCCTCCCTGAGGGGGGGACAGTAAGGGGAAGTGGGGAGGGGGGAGGTGCTGGGTGGGAGGGGGAGGTGCTGGGTGGGAGGGGGAGGTGCTGGGTGGGAGGGGGAGGGGAGAAGGGGGAGTGGTGGGTCAAGGACTGATCTGTTCTACATTTCCATAGTTTTGTCCTTTCTAGGAGTTACATAAATGGAATCATGTATTATGTAACTTTGGGGGATTTGCTTTTTTTCATGCATATAATTCTCCGTAGGCTCATCCAGGTCATTGAGTTTATCAACAGCTTGTTCCTTTTTAGTGCTGAATGGTACTCCATGGTAAGGATGCACCACAGTTTAATCATTCACTTGTTGAGAAACATCTGTGTTGTTTCCAGTTTTGGTGGACAGTGAATGAAACTGCTATAAACATTCACATACAGTTTTTTGTGTGAATGTTAAGTTCTCATCTTGCTGGAATAAATGCCCAGGAGCAGCTGCTGGCTCCCAAGAGCACTGGCCTCAGAGCCTGAAGAAGCAGTACTTTCCATATTTGACCCTGAGCCAGCCCCTTCGACTCTCTGAGCGTTGAGCGCCTCCTTTGAACAGAGGGCAGCCCCATTCTACTGGGCAGCTTCGAGGACTGCGGCAAGTAAGGGTGTGTGCATGTTGGCCTGTTCCTTCCTTCTCCCATGTTCCACAGGTTGTCAGGGGACAGACGGGGCTGCAGGCAGGGGGGAAGTGAGCCCTAGGTCCGGGCACCGAGGAACTGGCCGGCTCTGTCCATTTCATCCAGGAGCTGGTCAGTGGGGTGAAGGGGGAGCCATCAGGATGGTCTTTGCCAACAAACCTGAGACAGGAAGGTGTTGGGCTCAGGAATTGTCCACTCATCTCGGGGAGGATGGATGCAGCTAAGACAACTGGGTTACAAAGGCCATCCCAGCCAGGCTGCCTGCCCTCCCAGGGGCTCTGCCAGGATGGAATGAATCCTGGCCTTTGATGACAAGACATCTGACAAGAAACTGTTCAGATGTGACAGAGAACACATTTTACCAGCCCCAAAGAGGTGGAATTATCACAGAATGGTGTAAAAGGAGCAAAATTATTTTGGATAAACCACGAAGGAATTTTATTACCCAGGGACATTATAAATCAAGTTCTCTGTAAATGCAATAAAACAATTGTTTAGTCTGCATGATTCATACCACAAACCTTAGGATTCTGGGTTTTGATCTTATTGCCGCAATAAACTGTCTAGACAGCAATTAACAAACTGTTTTTCCTTCAGATGTTTGGAGCACTGGTACAGTGGGAATCGGCACTTAGAAATACAGGGGCTTCTTCCTGGCTCCTATTAATTATCGGGTTGGCATGAGTGGGAGAAGCCCGAATCTTGTCAGAATTAGTCTCCTAGAGTGTCCCCGTCTCTCAAGCGCTGTGTTTCACCACGTAATGCTGGCCTACTGGCAGGAAATCTAAATGTTAAGATTTCTCTTCAACCTTGGCTTGTTATTATTATTTTTTTTTAATTTTATTTGTTTATTCACGAGAGACAGAGAGGGAGAGAGAGAGAGGCAGAGGGAGAAGCAGGCTCCCAAGGAGCAGGGAGCCTGATGCGGGACTCGATCCCAGGACTCTGGGATCATGACCTGAGCCGAAGGCAGACGCCCAACCATCTGAGCCACCCAGGCGCCCTTGGCTTGTTATTTTAGTGTCACTTTTAGAAAGAGGTTGCCAGAATTAAGTTTTAAAAAGTTAGCAGCATGGAAAGTCTAAACTGGACGCCTCAGATCCTATGGGATGAGAGAGAGAGAGACTGTATTTTAACAGTGACAGGTCTGTATCGACTGAGGCTTCCCTAAGGGGCAGGTGCCTGACATGCAATTTAAGTCCATCCCGTGAGGGGTGCAGCTGAGGATGCCCCAAACTCTGAAAGACAAGTTCCTTTGCCCAAGGTTTCAAAGCTGTCGGTAAGAGGCTGGGATTAAAATGAGTTCTCTTTGGTTCTGCTGCCCCCCCTCTTTCTACCAGATCACACAGCCTAAACTGATGGAGAAGGAATTCCTTCACTTGGTCGGTGACTCTGTGTCATGTCCGTGGCTTTCCAGTAACTGACGGATGGATGTCCCATGTGCACATGGAGGGGGATGTGGGCTGTAGCATTAATGGTAAGAGAGAAAAACGGAAAACCACCTAAATGTCAGTCAATAGGGAACTAAACAATGAAGCCAGGGGAGGTACCCGGGCTGCAGAAATCTTCTGGCGTAGTTAAAGAGAAAGAGACGACTTTGGGGGCTCCACATATATTACTGAGGGGTCAGAGCGAGTTGTAAGACAAAACACAGAAAACACAAAATAGTGCTGTATATTCTCTATAGATGCATAATTATGTATGGACATGCATTGAAAAAACTTCTGGAAGAAAAGAAGTTGGGTCAGCAGGTCATCAAAGGGGACTTTAGCCTTATTTATGTTTTAGTTTGAGTTCTTTTGGTTTTGGGCTTTTTTTTTTTTTTCCAAAGAGAGTATGTTCATGCATTACTAGTGAGCTTACAAATTAATTAAAGAAAAGGGGCGCCTGGGTGGCTCAGTTGGTTAAGCGACTGCCTTCGGCTCAGGTCATGATCCTGGAGTCCCGGGATCGAGTCCCGCATTGGGCTCCCTGCTCGGCAGGGAGTCTGCTTCTCCCTCTGACCCTCCTCCCTCTCATGCTCTCTGTCTCTCATTCTTTCTGTCTCAAATAAATAAATAAAATCTTTAAAAAAAAAAAAAAAAAAAGAAAAGAAGAAAGCCCATCTATGGAAGAATAGCTACATAAATTATAACCCGAACAACCCATGAAATAGAATGCAGCATGAAAAATAATGAGGCAGAGCCATATGCACTCTGCTGAAGTCCCTCCAAGTCCCATTATCAAGCAAAAAGAGAAAGTGGCAGAAATGCTTCATATGAATGATTTATGTAGAAGAAATTCTAGAAGGACATATACAATAACTTTATTCTAGAACATTCTAGAATAAACTTCATTTAAAAAAGAAGAAACAGAATTACCTATGTATTTTTATATTTGAGTTAATATTAAAAACAAAATTGAGGTTACCGGAGGCTGACACTGTGATAATGCTTCCCAACAGCCCTGTGGGGTGTAAAGTATTTCTCGTCTAATTTTACAGAGGTGGAAGCGGAGGCACAGAGGTGAAATCAGTAGTCTAAAGCCACACAGAGTCAGAATCTGGAGCCCACAGATTCTGTGCCCCCCCACAATCAGCCCGGCTGATTGAATCTGGAGCCCACCGGCATCATCATGCCATTATTGCTGCCTCTTGGCTCAGGGGGACTCCACCCTGTCCTGGTCAAGGGTGAGTGCAAATCCTGAGCAGAACAATCTCTGGAAAGGATATTCATGATCATTCAATTTTTTTTTTTTTTAAAGATTTTATTTATTTATTTGACAGAGAGAGAGCACACAAGCAGGGGGAGCAGCAGAGGGAAAGGGAGAAGCAGGCTCCCCACTGAGCAGGGAGCCCAATGTAGGGCTTGATACCAGGACCCTGGGATCATGACCCGAGCCAAAGGCAGCTGCCTAACTGACTGAGCTACCCGGGCGCCCTGATGTTCATGATCATTCAACCTACTGACTGGCCCTACAGGATTCTGAGGTCTGCAGAGTCTATGCGAGTTCTATGATCACACAGGGACAACCAGAGGCAGAATCCAGTTTCTATCTAGGCTCTACCCATAGTTTTTCTACCCTTTTATGGTCAAGGGCCCCAAGCTAATTTGTAAGTTGGAACCCCCTTAAACAGCCATACTATGTTTTTTGTTTGTTTGTTTTAGTGCTCCAAACTCCATACATATGGTGTTTGGTTTGCAAAGCAATGGGAGCAGAATTTTCAGGTCTGTTCCAGGTAAAGGTAACACTGAAGACATCAGATCAGTTTTGTTCTTCTTTAGCTTTTGTACATACTTTGGGAAAGATCTGTTCACAGACAAATCTTTCATTCATTTACTCATCCATTTTTCAGCATTAGGGTATAATGGTTTAGCATGCTCACTCAGGAGTCAGCAGCATATACTGTCATTTTGGGCTTGTGATTAAGCCTTCTTGAGGCTTCTTTTCCATATTTTGAAAATGGTGGGGATGATTAAATCAAATGATCTATGTGAATTGTCTCGCACGTAATAAGGGCTTAAAAAATGTTCACTATTGGGATGCCTGGGTGGCTCAGTCGGTTAAGCGTCTGCCTTCGGCTCAGGTCGTGATCTCAGGGTCCTGGGATCGAGTCCCGCGTCGGGCTCCCTGCTCCGCGGGAAGCCTGCTTCTCCCTCTCCCACTCCCCCTGCTTGTGTTCCCTCTCTCACTGTGTCTCTCTCTGTCAAATAAATAAATAAAATCTTTAAAAATAAAAAAAAAATGTTCACTATTATTATCTATCATTCATACATTCATCTATCCAATCACTCACTCACCATCCCTCCATCCATCCAACCACCCACCTTTCATCCTTCCTTTTATGCATTTGTCCACTCATCAATCCACACTTCCTTCGTTTCTTTTCTTCCCACCTTCCTTCTTTCTAGATGCTGTCCATCCATGCATCCATCCATCCATCCAACCACTCATGCATGCATCCATCCATCCATCCACCTACCCACTCACTTATTGATGCCTCCCTTGCCTGGTGCTCGCTGACAGATTGTTGAGATTACAGAAACAAATAGAACATAACCTCTGACTCCACAGAGACCCCAGTTTATTTATTTATTTTTTTTAAGATTTTATTTATTTATTTGACAGAGAGAGACACAGCAAGAGAGGGAACACAAGCAGGGGGAGGGGGAGAGGGAGAAGCAGGCTTCCCACGGAGCAGGGAGCCCGATGCAGGGCTCAATCCCAAGACCCCGGGATCATGACCTGAGCTGAAGGCAGACACTTAACAGCTGAGCCACCCAGGCGCCCCGAGACCCCAGTTTAGATGCAAAGGCAGAATTAGGCCTCTGGCTGTAGGGAGCATTCAATCCTGAAGGGAATAAGAGAGAAAACCTGGGAAAGCGTTTAGTTTCTACAGTCTTTTGCCTCAGGCTCTAGGAGCTGCTGTTTTTTATCCTGGTCCTTAACCAGGCATGGGCATTGGTCACCAGTCCTGTCCTTATGAAGCTTGATGTCTATCAGGAGAGACCAAGAAAGAAGCATGAAGGGGCACCTGGCTGGCTCAGTGGGTAGAGCGTGCAACTCTTGATCTCGGGGTCATGAGTTTGAGCCCCACGTTGGGTGTAGCGATTACTTAAAGCAAAACAAAACAAAAACTTAAGTGAGATTGCATCCCTCCTTGGTTCATAACCCTCCTGTGGCTCCCACCTCACTCGGAATAAAAGCCAACATCTTGACTATGATGTACAAGACCCTATGTCATCTGGCCCCCCTCACCTCTCTGATACAATTTCCTACTATTCTTAGTCTCGCTCTCTCCATTCCACCACACTAGCCCCCTTGCTGTTCTTTGAAATCTTCATGCAACTCTAGCCTTGGACCTTTGCACTTGTCGTTACCATTGTTGCTCCTTTCTACCAGGTATCTGCATGGCTTGCTCCTTACTTCTTGCAGGTTTTTTTTTTTTTTAAAGATTTTATTTATTTATTCATGAGAGACAGAGGCAGAGGGAGAAGCAGGCTCCCCGCGGAGCAGGGAGCCCGATGCGGGACTCGATCCCAGGACCCTGGGATCATGACCTGAGCCGAAGG
>NW_027736410.1:0-310 GCF_054177405.1 Leptonychotes weddellii | reverse complement strand
GAGGGGAAGAATGTCGGGAGGGAAATCGGAGGGGGAGATGAACCATGAGACACGATGGACTCTGAAAAACAAACTGAGGGCTCTAGAGGGGAGGGGGGTGGGAGGATGGGTTAGCCTGGTGATGGGTATTAAAGAGGGCACGTTCTGCATGGAGCACTGGGTGTTATGCACAAACAATGAATCATGGAACACTACATCAAAAACTAGTGTTGTGGGGCGCCTGGGTGGCTCAGTTGGTTAGGCGACTGCTTTCGGCTCAGGTCATGATCTTGGAGTCCTGGGATCGAGTCCCGCATCGGGCTCACTGCTC
>NW_027736409.1:0-310 GCF_054177405.1 Leptonychotes weddellii | reverse complement strand
CAGCTCAGGTCATGATGCCACAGTCCTGGGATCGAGTCCTACGTTGGGTTCCTTGCTCAGCAGGGAGCCTGCTTCTCCCTCTGCCTGCCGCTCCCCCCTGCTTGTGTGCTCTCTCTCTCTCTCTCTCTGACAAATAAATTTTTTTAAATCTTAAAAAAATACTGTTGAGCCCATAATTATGTGTCATGTGGGACATTTCATATTTTGATGAAATGATGACAGTGGCTGTCATTTGTGAGGACTTACTGTTTGTCAGATGCTGCTCTGAGTTTCACATGCGTTACCTCACGAGAAGCATCACCACAATCTG
>NW_027736408.1:0-310 GCF_054177405.1 Leptonychotes weddellii | reverse complement strand
TTACAGTTGAAAAGAATGCATCTAATTCATTTCATATTACTTTCCAGAAGAGCCATAAATGACCAGAAGATCCTGTCTTCTTCAAGTAGCAATAGGAGAATTAGAAAACAATGGAGAAATGGCTTCAAAAGAATAAAGGAAAATTCCATATCCAGCCAAACTATCATTTGCCTAGAAGAGTAGGAAAGAAGATACTTTCAGAAATGCAAGAACTTTATGGGCGACTGCCTTCGGCTCAGGTCATGATCCTGGAGTCCCGGGATCGAGTCCCACATCGGGCTCCCTGCTCAGCGGGGAGTCTGCTTCTCCC
>NW_027736407.1:0-310 GCF_054177405.1 Leptonychotes weddellii | reverse complement strand
GGAAGCATACTTAGAACTTGGAGAGAAATCAGAGCTAAGAATATTGTTTATCATATTTGCCCTCCCATGGGGAACATTCGAGCAACAAAATGACATCCACATGTTCCTGTCGGACCAGGCGGCTTCGGGAGGTTGTGAGTGGGCGGAGGGGCGGGGAGGCATTTTCAGTTCCCAGAGACTCGGCCTCTCCCCACTTTGCACCCCCACCGGGCTACGCCCGGCCAGCTCTCGGTTTTCGGACTCCCATCTTCCCAGACTCGACTGCCTGTTTTCATACCAGCGGTGCCAAGACACCAGCCCAGACGGCCGG
>NW_027736406.1:0-310 GCF_054177405.1 Leptonychotes weddellii | reverse complement strand
GTTTATAACCTAGCACCTTCTGCTTTTTCCCAAATGTTAGATGGGAAGCATTAGGTTCAGCCCATGCTCAAGGAGAGGCGAATTAGGTTCTGCTTTTTGAAGGGAGTGCCTATTTGTAGATTCTAATTTCTCAGGCCCATTTGATTTTCATTTCCTTCCACATATATTCTAGATCCCATTTGGTCTATCAGTTCACCTAGTTTCTTGCCAATATCCTCATTATTTTGTCCTATTATCCTTTTATTGCTTCCACCTAAAGGAAGGGGGATGAAAGCATGGTTCAAACCAAGCGTCCACCTGATGCCATCCC
>NW_027736405.1:0-310 GCF_054177405.1 Leptonychotes weddellii | reverse complement strand
TAATGGGTTCCTCAGCATGTGCCTTTGGGAGGGGACCAAAAGCAATTTGATCGTAAGGGCCTTGAAGCCTGTGTAGTTGATCTTGATGATGTGGAGTTTCTGCAGTTTTGCGGCAGAACTAGAGATTTAAGACGTAGCAACACCACAGTTGAACCTTGTGGTTATCGAGTTACTACAGGAGGGTTTTTCCTTCACAACAACAGGTGGTTCCAGAGGAAATGCCTATTGCGAATGTTGACACAGCATGTGCATGGTCAGTATTAGTGAAAATACCGCATTTTTGTGTACCGTGTTGCTATTCATAGAAAGC
>NW_027736404.1:0-310 GCF_054177405.1 Leptonychotes weddellii | reverse complement strand
TGAGAGACGATGGACTCTGAAAAACAAACAGGGTTCTAGAGGGGAGGGGCGTGGGAGGATGGGTTAGCCTGGTGGTGGGTTTTGAGGAGGGCACATTCTGCATGGAGCACCGGGTGTTATGCACAAACAATGAATCATGGAACACTTCATCTAAAACTAATGATGTAATGTATGGGGATTAACATAAGAATAAAAAAAATTGTAATATTGCCAGGGTTGAAAAATAGTTGCATTATCAATTAATCCACCCAAGTTATATAAAGCACAGTCACTTCTTTTCCCGGCAATCATAAATTAAAAATTTTTGAGT
>NW_027736403.1:0-310 GCF_054177405.1 Leptonychotes weddellii | reverse complement strand
TAACACCACTCACAAAGATAAACTCAAAGTGGATGAAAGACCTCAATGTGAGACAGGTAAACTGAATGCTCAATAGCATGTGTAGGTTTTACTCTATCACTAAACGTTATTCAATAAAAACTCTTTTAGAAACCACACAGTATTTTCTTAGGCAGATGCCATCATTGCTAACTTAACAAATCCTTTATTATTGTACTTGTGGGCTAGATCACTCGTGGTGCTGTTTAAGCTGCTCTGCCGGCAGGGAGCATCCTCTGAGCTCAACCTCTGCACACACATACCAAGGATGCTTCCTTAGGTCAGGTTCCTG
>NW_027736402.1:0-310 GCF_054177405.1 Leptonychotes weddellii | reverse complement strand
GCCGGGAGGTCACTAAATGAATCCTCTCGGTGCCCACCTAGGGCCCAAGTGCCATTGGTGGGGGTGACGGAGGCCTCCGGAGAGGACAGGGGGAGGCAGGTGGGGCGAGGCGGCAGGTGGGGTGCAGCCTGGCTCTTCCTTGCTGCAGCCCAGGCCTCAGAGTCCACTGCTGTAAAGCAGGGTCCCTGCCTCTTGCCGCCGATGAGAATGTGACGAGATGAAGGTGAAGCTCCACAAGGTGGCAAAAGGGACTTCTGGAGGTGCACGCACACAGGGCCCTTTCCCTGGGCCCCACACCACTGCCCCAGGT
>NW_027736401.1:0-310 GCF_054177405.1 Leptonychotes weddellii | reverse complement strand
GTCTTCTAGAAAGTTTTCTTGACTAGGGAAAGAACCATTCATTTTTCATTCAACACCTGTCTTTTGGGTGTTTACTATGTGTTAGGCCATGATCTAGGTGCTGGGGATGATGAGGTCAATGATAAAAATGTGTCCTCATGGCACTTATATTCTATGTCTAGGAGACACAAAATAAAATTGGACAAGTAAATAATAGTATTATAGATATGCACAAAGGTGAAAAAGTAAAGAAGGCAGAATGTAAAAGGTTGGAGGGAGATTGAGGTTTTAGATAGGAGCAAAGGAAGGCTTCCTAGAGAAGATGAGTTTT
>NW_027736400.1:0-4813 GCF_054177405.1 Leptonychotes weddellii | reverse complement strand
AGGTGCAATAAAAAATGGAGGCTCTATCTGCTAGGATAAATGAGGCAGAAGAGAGAATTAGTGATATAGAAGACCAAATGATGGAAAATAAGGAAGCTGGGAAAAAGATATAAACAACTACTGGATCACAAGGGCAGAATTCGAGAGATAAGTGATATCATAAGAAGAAACAACATTAGAATAATTGGGATCCCAGAAGAATAAAAAGGGAGAGAGGCAGAAGATATATTGGAGCAAATCATAGCAGAGAACTTCCCTAATTTGGGGAAGGGAACAGGCCTCAAAATCCAGGAGACACAGAGAACCCCTCTCAAAAATCCATAAAAATAAGTCAATACCCCAACATCTAATACTAAAACGTACAAGTCTCAGAAACAAAGAGAAAATGCTGAAAGCAGCTCAGGAGAAGAGATCTGTAACCTACAATGGTAGAAACGTTAGATTGGCAACAGACCTATCCACAGAGACCTGGCAGGCCAGAAAGGACTGGCAGGATATATTCAGAGCACTAAATGAGAAAAATATGCAGCCAAGAATACTATATCCAGCTAGGCTGTCACTGAAAATAAGAGAGATAAAAAGCTTCCAGGACAAAGAAAAACTAAAGGAATTTGCAAACACGAAACCAGCCCCACAAGAAATATTGAAAGGGGTCCTCTAAGCAAAGAGAGAGCCTAAAAGCAACATAGAACAGAAAGGAACACAGACAATATATGGTAACAGTCACCTTACAGGCAATACAAAGGCACTAAATTCATAACTTTTAATAGTTACCCTGAATGTAAAAGGTGAAAGATTTATACGATCTGAAGAGAAACCAGAGTATTTTACCCTGAATGTAAATGGGCTAAATGCTCCAATCAAAAGACACAGGCTATCAGATTGGATAAAAAAACAAGACCCGTCGAGATGCTGTCTGCATGAGACTCATTTTAGTACCAAAGATACACCATGATTGAAAGTGAGGGGGTGAAAAACCATTTACCATGCTAATGGACATGAAAAGAAAGCTGGGGTGGCATTCCTTATATCAGACAAATTAGATTTTAAACAAAGGCTATAATAAGAGATGAGGAAGGACACTATATCATACTTAAAGGGTCTATCCAACAAGAAGATCTAACAGTTGTACATATCTTTGCCCCTAACATGGGAGCAACCAATTGTATAAGCCAATTAATAACAAAAGCAAAGAAACACATCGACAACAATACAATAATAGTGGGGGACTTTAACACCCCCCTTGCTGAAATGGACAGATCATCTAAGCAAAAGATCAACAAGGAAATAAAGACTTTAAATGACACACTGGACCAAATGATATTCACAGATATATTCAGAACATTCTATCCCAAAGCAACAGAGTACACCTTCTTCTCTAGTGACCATGGAACATTCTCCAGAATAGATCACACCCTATGTCACAAATCAGATCTCAACTGATACCAAAAGATTGGGCTCATTCCCTGTCTATTTTCAGACCCCATGGTTTGAAACTAGAACTCAATCACAAAAGGAAAGTCGGAAAGAACTCAAATACATGGAGGCTAAAGAGCATCTACTAAAGAATGAATGGGTCATCCATGAAATTAAAGAAGAATTTAAAAAATTCATGGAAACCAATGAAAATGAAAACACAACTATTCAAAATCTTTGGGATGCAGCAAAGGCTGTCCTAAAAGGAAAGTATATGGCAATGAAAGCCTTTCTCAAGAAACAAGAAAGGTCTCAAGTACACAACCTAACCCTACACCTAAAGGAGTTGGAGAAAGAACAGCAAATAAAGCCTAAACCCAGCAGGAGAAGAGAAATAATAAGGATCAGAGCAGAAATCAATGAAATAGAAAACAAATGAAAAGTAGAACATATCAACGAAATTAGGAGATGGTTCTTTAAAAAGATTAACAAGACTGATAAACCTCTGGCCAGACTTATCAAAAAGAAAAGAGAAAGGGCCCAATAAATAAAATCATGAATGAAAGAGGAACAATCACAACCAACACCAAAGAAATACAAACAATTATAAGAACCTATTATCAGCAACTATATGCTAGCAAATTAGACAATATGGAAGAAATGGATGCATTCCTAGAGACCTATAAACTACAAAAACTGAACCAGGAAGAAATAGAAAACCTAAACAGACCCATAAGCAGTAAGGAAATTGAAGCCGTAATCAAAAATCTCCCAAGAAACAAAAGCCCAGGGCCAGATGGCTTCCCAGAGGAATTCTACCAAACATTTAAAGAATTAATACCTATTCTGAAAGTGTTCCAAAAAATAGAAATGGAAGGAAAACTTCCTAACTCTTTTCACGAGGACAGCATTACCTTCATCTCAAAACCAAAGACGCCCTCAAAAAGGAGAATTACAGACCAATATCCCTGATGAATATGGATGCCAAATTCTCACCAAAATACTAGCCAATAGTATCCAGCAGTACATTAAAAGGATTATTCACTACAACAAAGTAGGATTTATTCCTGGGCTGCAAGGTCGGTTCAACATCCACAAATCAATCAATGTGATACAAAACATTAATAAAAGAAAGAACAAGAACCATACGATCCTCTCAATAGATGCAGAAAAAGCATTTGACAAAGTACAGGATCCTTTCTTGGGATCAAAACTCTTCAGAGTATAGGGATAGAGGGCACATACCTCAATATCATAAAAGCCATCTATGAAAAACCCACAGCAAATATCATTCTCTATGGGCAAAAAACCAAGAGCTTTTCTCCTAAGGTCAGTAATATGGCAGGGATGTCCACTATCACCACTGCTATTCGACATAGTACTAGAAGTCCTAGCCTCAACAATCAGAGAACAAAAAGAAATAAAAGGCATCTGAATCAGCAAAGAAGAAGTCAAACTCTCACTCTTTGCAGATGATATGATACTTTATGTGGAAAACCCAAAAGACTTCACCCCAAAACTCCTAGAACTCATAGAGGAATTCACTAAAGTGGCAGGGTATAAAACCAATCCACAGAAATCAGTGGCATTTCTATACACCAAGAACAAGACAGAAGAAAGAAAAATTAAGGAGTCGAACCCGTTTACAATTACACCCTAAACCATAAGATAGTTAGGAATAAATCTAACCAAAAAGTCAAAGAATCTGTACTCAGAAAACTATAGAATACTCATGAAAGTAATTGAGGAAGACACAAAGAAATGGAAAAACGTTCCATGCTCATGGATTGGAAGAACAAATATTGATGAATATGTCTATGCTACCTAGAGCAATCTACACATTCAATGCAATCCCTATCAAAATACCATCAACTTTTTTCAAAGAAATGGGACACATAATCCTAAAATATGTATGGAACAAGAAAAGGCCCTGAATAGCCAGAGGAATGTTGAAAAAGAAAGGAAAAGCTGGTGGCATCACAATTCTGGACTTCAGGCTCTATTACAAAGCTGTCATCATCAAGACAGTACGGTGCTGGCACAAAAAAACACACATAGACCAATGGAACAGAATAGAGAGCACCAAAATGGACCCTCAACTAATTTGGTCAACTCATCTTTGACAAAGCAGGAAAGAATGTCCAATGGAAAAATGACAGTCTCTTTAAAAATTGGTGTTGGGAAAATTGGACAGCCACACACAGAAGAATGAAACTGGACCATTTCCCTATACCACACACAAAAATAGACTCAAAATGGTTGAAAGACCTCAGTGTGAGACAGGAGTCCATCCAAATCCTAAAGGAGAACACAGGCAGCAACCTCTTTGACCTCAACCACAGCAAATTCTTCCTAGAAACATCTCCAAAGGCAAGGGAAGCAAGGGCAAAAATGAACTATTGGGAACTCATCAAGATAAAAAGCTTTTGCACAACAAAGGAAACAGTCAACAAAACCAAAAGACAACCTACAGAATGGGGGAAGATATTTGCAAATGACATATCAGAAAAAGGGCTAGTATCCAAAATCTGTAAAGAACTTATCAAACTCAACATCCAAAGAACAAATAATTCAATCAAGAAATGGGCAGAGGACATGAACAGATATTTCTGCAAAGAAGACATCCACATGACCAACAGACACATGAAAAGTGCTCAACATCACTCAGCATCAGGGAAATCCAAATCAAAACCTCAATGAGATACCACCTCACACCAATCAGAATGGCTAAAATTAACAAGTCAGGAAATGACAGATGTTGGCAAGGGATGTGGAGAATGGGGATCCCTCCTACACTGTTGGTAGGAATGCAAGCTGGTGTAGCCATTCTGTAAAACAGAATGGAGGTTCCTCAAAAAGTTGAAAATAGAGCTTCCCTATGACCCAGCACTTGCACTACTGGGTATTTACCCCAAAGATACAAATGTAGTGATCCAAAGGCATATGTGCACCCCAATATTTATAGCAGCTATGTCCTCAATAACCAAACTATGGAAAGAGCCAAGATGTCCATCAACAGATGAGTGGTAAAGAAGAGATGGTATATATATGTGATGGAATATTATGCAGTCATCAAAAAAAATGAAATCTTGCCATTTGCAATGAAATGGATGGAACTAGAGGGTATTATGCTAAGCGAAATAGTCAATCGAAAGACAAGTATCATATGATCTCACTGATATGAGGAATTTCAGAGACAATACCGAGGATCATAGGGGAAGGACACTTCCTTCCCCTATGAAGCAAGATGAAACCAGACAGGGAGACAAACCATAAAAGACTCTTAATCTCAGGAAACAAACTGAGGGTTGCTGGAGTGGAGGCGGGGTGGGAAGGATGGGGGGGTGCTGGGTGATGGACATTGGGGAGGGTATGTGCTATGATGGGCGCTATGAAT
>NW_027736399.1:0-310 GCF_054177405.1 Leptonychotes weddellii | reverse complement strand
CCAGGAGAAAAAGAAAGAAAATAGGCCAGAACTTTTTAAAGAAATAATGATCAAGAATGTTCCAAAACTGATAATAGATATCAAACCACAGATTCAAGAAGCCCTGTGGACTCCAAGGAAGATTAAAAAACAAAAAACAAAAACTTCATATCACCACAGACCTTAAAAGGATAATAAAGACATATTATAAACAACTCTAGGGCGCCTGGGTGGCTCAGTTGGTTAAGCGACTGCCTTCGGCTCAGGTCATGATCCTGGAGTCCCTGGATCGAGTCCCGCATCGGGCTCCCTGCTCGGCAGGGAGCCTGCT
>NW_027736398.1:0-310 GCF_054177405.1 Leptonychotes weddellii | reverse complement strand
GTCTTCTAGAAAGTTTTCTTGACTAGGGAAAGAACCATTCATTTTTCATTCAACACCTGTCTTTTGGGTGTTTACTATGTGTTAGGCCATGATCTAGGTGCTGGGGATGACGAGGTCAATGATAAAAATGTGTCCTCATGGCACTTATATTCTATGTCTAGGAGACACAAAATAAAATTGGACAAGTAAATAATAGTATTATAGATATGCACAAAGGTGAAAAAGTAAAGAAGGCAGAATGTAAAAGGTTGGAGGGAGATTGAGGTTTTAGATAGGAGCAAAGGAAGGCTTCCTAGAGAAGATGAGTTTT
>NW_027736397.1:0-310 GCF_054177405.1 Leptonychotes weddellii | reverse complement strand
TATCAAAAGTCAGGGGAGAGGCCTAAAATTGGTAAAATTCAGGAAGTGGTTGAACATGCATGTAATTTAGAGGAATGGAGATGAATATTGAACAAATCAGCTGTAAGTATTGGAAGTATTTGGTTTTGGTTATTGAGCAATAGAGAAAACCGAGGGAAGAGGCTGAGGCTGATGTTTGCCTTTGAAAGCAAACAGGAAATGATGGGCAAATGCATGTCTGTTTTTTAAAAAAAACCTATAAAGGTAAGAAAATAAAAAGGAATCTAAGTAAATTTTCTGTTCATATACAGCTTCAAGCAAAAATAGATAC
>NW_027736396.1:0-310 GCF_054177405.1 Leptonychotes weddellii | reverse complement strand
TGGAATTGGTAAGCAGAATCCTGGTTATTTGCTTCTCATTTAATTGGCAATAAAAATATGTGAGTTAGCCAGGTAAAATTTGAAACCGAGGCTCAGAGAGGGTTGGCGGTGTTCACAGAGATGGCAAGATGTCTGGTCTTTTGTCTCCAAATTCCATTCTCTTCCACATCACTGCACTGCCTCTCACTCATGCATCTGTATGTCAACAGGACCTGGGGAGAGCCAAGGTATGACAGGCGGAGGCTTGCATTCAGGTTTGAAATGAGTTGCTATGCTTTACCCACACTTCCATACTCGGGACAGGAGATCC
>NW_027736395.1:0-310 GCF_054177405.1 Leptonychotes weddellii | reverse complement strand
TATTCAGTAATATAATCAATCCCTGCATGTCTTTTCTTCTTCGTCCTTTATAGCAGGCATCAGTAAACCTTTATTTTATTAGGACCAGGGAGTAAATCCTTTCATTCTCATGGGCCATAAAATTTCTTTCTCAACTGCTCAACTCACATGATTGTATAAAAGCAGCCACAGACAATACGTGCAGGAATGGGCATAACCACTTTTCAGTAATACCTTACTTACAAAAGAAGCAATGCAATGGATTTGGGTAAGGGCTATAGTTTGCAGACCCTTGGTCTCTATATCCACATAATCATTGTGTGTAATGTAG
>NW_027736394.1:0-310 GCF_054177405.1 Leptonychotes weddellii | reverse complement strand
CCAGGAGAAAAAGAAAGAAAATAGGCCAGAACTTTTTAAAGAAATAATGATCAAGAATGTTCCAAAACTGATAATAGATATCAAACCACAGATTCAAGAAGCCCTTTGGATTCCAAGGAAGATTAAAAAACAAAAAACAAAAACTTCATATCACCACAGACCTTAAAAGGATAATAAAGACATATTATAAACAACTCTAGGGCGCCTGGGTGGCTCAGTTGGTTAAGCGACTGCCTTCGGCTCAGGTCATGATCCTGGAGTCCCTGGATCGAGTCCCGCATCGGGCTCCCTGCTCGGCAGGGAGCCTGCT
>NW_027736393.1:0-310 GCF_054177405.1 Leptonychotes weddellii | reverse complement strand
GCCGGGAGGTCACTAAATGAATCCTCTCGGTGCCCACCTGGGGCCCGAGTGCCATTGGTGGGGGTAACGGAGGCCTCCGGAGAGGACAGGGGGAGGCAGGTGGGGCGAGGTGGCAGGTGGGGTGCAGCCTGGCTCTTCCTTGCTGCAGCCCAGGCCTCAGAGTCCACTGCTGTAAAGCAGGGTCCCTGCCTCTTGCCGCCGATGAGAATGTGACGAGATGAAGGTGAAGCTCCACAAGGTGGCAAAAGGGACTTCTGGAGGTGCACGCACACAGGGCCCTTTCCCTGGGCCCCACACCACTGCCCCAGGT
>NW_027736392.1:0-310 GCF_054177405.1 Leptonychotes weddellii | reverse complement strand
GGGGGACTATAGCTTAGTCAAGTTGACACATCAAAAGATCATTATAGTCATTAACATATTTTTCTATGTTTTCTTCTAAAAGTTTTATTGCTTCACCTTTTTATTTAGTTGGACGATCCATCTTGTGGATGGCGTGAAACAGGGGTCAAAGCCGAAGGGGTATAGTTATGGGGCAGAATATGCTCAGGGAATATGTGCTATGGCCCCGACCTCAGGAGAGGAATTGCAGATTGATCCAAGCCAGTCATGGTAATCCATTCATTCAGCAAATATTTATTGAGTCCTTACTATGTACCAAACATATTCTCAG
>NW_027736391.1:0-310 GCF_054177405.1 Leptonychotes weddellii | reverse complement strand
GGAGGTGTGTATATTAAACCTCTGTCTGGTACAGCGTGGCTTTAGCCCGAGGCCCTTCCCTGGGTCAATGGCAAGACCTGGTCACCTGGACACAGATGCTATTGTCACCTTCGGCAGCGCACCTGCCGCGGCCCGTGTCTGGCACGTCATAGAGGTAGGTGCTACGAACCGTGGGTCACCCTAGAATTTGCTGGGTGGTTGTAAGAAGGGATGGGAGCTGCAGGTACAGCGTCTGGCCACTAGGTTGGCTCCCCGAGAAGCAGAGAAGGGCTTATCTGGAGGTGATCCCAGCAAGCGCTGCAAGGGGGGT
>NW_027736390.1:0-310 GCF_054177405.1 Leptonychotes weddellii | reverse complement strand
TAAAATAATAGCAGGTATAGAATTAGAATCAGTAATAATTTAGCAAAGTGGTTAACATTCAAGAATCACATGTATTTTTCACACCAATAGAAAACAGAAAATTAAATTTGAAAACTATATCATTATACATTACAAACATCAAAATCTAGAATCATCTAACAAAAGATATACAAGATCACTAGCAGAAAAATAATAAATATTGAGAGAAATTAAAGAAAACTTAAATGAATAGATTATGTTCATGGAATGGAAACAAACTATTAAGATCTCATTTCTCTTGAAACTGATAAAAATATCATTAAGAGTGTTT
>NW_027736389.1:0-4813 GCF_054177405.1 Leptonychotes weddellii | reverse complement strand
TCTAAACAGAATAAACTGGAACAAGTAGAGAAAGAATTGTTGAGAGTATCAGTAAGTAGTTTTTCTGTTCATTTCTTACTAAATTTCCTTCATACGTTTTTTGCTTTAGTTATTTGGCCATGTATCCCTAATGAGGTATATTATATCCTAAGAGAAAATGGACTACAAAAAACAAAGGAGAGAAAGAAAAAAAAAAAGACCTGTTTTCTGTAATCATGTTGATAGTGATAGTAGTGGAAATCATTATTCTGAACCTATTGTGTAATAGGTACAGATGGATACATATCAGGATATTAATATTAGGAACCAAGACTTGGGGCTAAGAGAAGAAATAGAAGTCACCTTTGAAAATCTGTGTTTGTTTTCAGGTATTTCCAAAATAGTCTTTAGAATGTATTATAACTTGCTTTACTAGGAATTTATGAAGCCTTTTCTCCGTTTCAATTTTTAGTTTATTCCCAAGATGTGAAGGGAAAATGACCAAGCAGAGCACACTGAGCAGCAAAATTAGGAAAGCTGTATGGGCTCCATAATGATACTGGAGAACTGACAAAGATCATGAAGCTTACAGGGGAAAGTTTATTTTTACATTTTTCAACATAAAAAGAGAAAATTAATTGAATTAACAGAAGCCTACTGTGTAACTTAAAGAGGAGAATCTCTGCTGTAGTTTTAACTCCGTTTTGTTGCTTCCCCTTCTCTTTTTGCTTTGTGGTTGCCACCTCCAACAGTAAGTTCTGGATTAAAGAAGGAGAGGCTAGTATATATCTCCAGAAAGAGTTTTGCTTTTTTTTGGTTTTATATTTTAAGATGTTCTTGTATTTTTAATCCACTTATTTCTAAAAATTTTTTTTTTTATCTTATTGAAGAAAAAACCCTCACAGGCTGGTCACATAGGATAATACGTATTTTGTTCATTTTTCATTTTAAGCTTTTTATCGGACTTTTGTCCTAGCAGGCAGTAATGTTGGCTCTCTATTCCTCTCTTTGTCCAGTTATCTCTACAGATAATGCTTGCGGTCTTAGTTGGTGTGATTATGACCCACACAGAGCCAACAGCCTTACTGTTGGAGACGCTTGGGAGAAGGGTAGCAAGGGAAAGCAGGATCACACACGGGGAATTTGGGAGGTGATAATTACTGCCCGCCAGTTGTCATTTATGCCCATTGTAAACCTGAACAGTGGTGTTCACAGTGGAGAGCGAGGCCTGGGTTGTGGTCATTAGAATGGGATTTGCCTAAAACCTGGAAATCAGTTAAGACACGGAACGTAGAAAGGAGGCAGTTACCTTAAGACGCGGTAAAGCGTTAGCAGTGTTCTGGTGCTGAGAGGAACGCGTGACGCCATAGAGATGCCACGAGCTGCGGCAGGAAAAGATGAGAAACATGAAAAACGCAGTCCCCTAACACCCGAATGCTTTTCATTGGTGTACGTCCGCAGTTTTTAGGGGGAAATACTGTTTCTATGGAGTCACTCAAATTGAAGTGTTAGCCTGACAAGCAGCCTGGATTAGAGACAGAATTCCGGCCAGGAGCCGGGGACAAGGGCCTACCGGAGCTGGTAAACTGAAAGGTATCCAGATGGAAACAGCCGTTGGATCGTTGAACTCTGGCCTGATACTAAGGGGAGCAAGGTGCCGGAAGCTCCCCTGGGTCACTGAAAACAGACATTTATGAATTAATAAAATGGAGACGCGTGGTGTCGCTCCTGGTAGCTGCACTCACACTGTTTGTCCATTCTCCCTCCCAGACTGACGGAGGCTGCTCTGGAAACACCAGAGGGGTCTCTCGGGGCTCTGTAAGAGGCAGGACAGCGTCAGGATCAGTCTGAGACCGAGGCCACTGGAAAGGGCATGACAGGGATGCCTCCTTTGCTCTCAGAGCACCTTTTTAGGTCTGCACGTGAGCGTTGGCATCACTGGCCTCCTCGTAGTATGTGAAAATCTAGAGTATTACCCGTATTAAATGCATTAACATATGCAGTTCATTGAATCTTTTGGCTGTTTAATTTTTTCTAATCTCTCTTAAAAAGCAAATATAAATTTAAGAAACTTTATAAAGTGTTTTTAAATTCTTTCAAGAAATACCATTATATCCTGTGTAAAATCAAGGTACGGTGTGTTCTCAAAGGCAATGAAAATTACTTGATTGTAAACTTCTCTTCATGTGTGCTTGAGTGCTGATCTAATTAATGGAATACATGATTCATAAGAAGGTATGTTGTGGCAGTTAGGATCATTTATGCTTTAAAGAGTTTAAGAAATTATTTTTTGGTACTTTTAGCAAATCTTGAAGGAACCCAAAATGGCTGCTTCCATTATGAATCCCTATATAAAGCGTTCCGTGAAAATGAAAAACCTAAATGACGTGAGCACAAAAGAGAGGTTCTCTCCTATCACATCCAACCTGATCAGTAAGTATTAGATCTTTTCCACTGAAGTCCCTGAAAATCTTGTGACTGAAAATGTGGTCCATGGACCAGGAGCATCAGCATCCCCTGCCTTTTGGCAGTGAAGCACCTCAGGACTTAGCCAGCCTGCTAAATCAGAATCTGCATCTTAACTAACTCCCCAAGTGAATTGTTTGCGCGTTAAAGTTTGAGGAGCACTGTCTGAAGGATGTTAAGATGTAAGAAAGCAGTTGCAGTCAGTACTTTGTCTGGAGAAGACCAGTGGGATTCACACCAAGAAAATGGTTTGTAGCCAGTGGTTGTACCTCGGTCCTTGAAGACATTTGCATTCTTTGGTGCATTTGGCTTGCTTTTGAAGTCTCTTGGTCAACCAGAATACGAGCTCCAAAGAAAATGTGTTCATGTCGTCATCTTTGAATATAGATGTATGTTAATTTGAGGTTAGATTCCAACCAGAAATAGGAGAATCAGATTGCAGGCTTGGATGAAGATTGCTGCTGCAGACCTGTGAGACCTCCCCCCACACCCACCTTACTAATTTAGATGTGAATCAGTGCTGGTTCTTTCAAATGCTGAATATACTTTTTAAATAACAAGTTGCGTCGCCTTTATTCACATTCTTGAAGGATGTTGAATATGGCATTTTAAGGCCACAAATCTAAGTTTGCTTTTGAGGTGAATATAATACCTCATGAATAACGTGTTTTGAGTTTCATATTACTAAGACACTTTACCTTTCCCAGATTTGCTTGCTGAGAATGGTCGCTTGAACAATACCCCTGGAGTCATTTCTGCCTTTTCGACCATGATGAGCGTCCACCGTGGAGAAGTACCGTGCACAGTGACCACTGCATCTGTAAGTGACACCCTGTTGCCACTAGATTTGCTTTGACATGCCATGCATCACATTTTGCATAACGAAAAGAAAAAAACAGGCTGAAATCCAGGAGTTGGTAAAGGTGACTTGTTGCTTAGGAGGTTCGCTTCAGGTCTTAAACAGTTGCGCTCTGGAAGGGCCAGTGTGGATCTTCTTAGTGCCTCCCTAACCAGTGACTACTCAGAAGGACCATACTAGGTTAGAATATGTTAGGAAGTAGTGGTTATTTTCCTTTTACAGCTTTCAGTTATTTTGTAAATACCTTAGTAAGTAGGCTTCTGGAACTAGAGTGTCTCATCTTCTGTGGTGGTGAATGGGAGGGTAGGGCACATAGGCCCTTTGATCTTGTTGGCATTGCTGGAGTGGGCTATAATGACACCATTTTTCGAAACCTACTGTGTGCTAGGTACTTTATAACTTATTATTTTAATATCAGGGTTCTAGGTGAGGTAGAATTATCCTTGTTGTATAGATGAGGAAACCCAAGGAAATTAAGTTGCTTGCCCAAGGTGACAAAACATGGAATCAGGATTTGAACATAGGCCTGTCTTTCAGAAGTGCATGTTCCTTAAGCAACACTTATGTCCCCAGAATTAATTTTGTTGATGTCTTAAATACATGTTTCCTTCCTACTGCAGTTGAATCGGTGCAGGAAAACAGCCTGTGGGGCTTAATTATCAGTAGAGGATGGTAGGTTGGCTTGGAAAATACACAGCACCTGACCTCGTCTAGATTAATATTTCTGGTGTTTAATAGATATTCTGACTCTCCGAAAAAGCACAATTTCAAAGAGACAGTTTAGCACATAGTAACATTTGCACACTTGTAGCTCAATAGTTGGTGCCACCGAAGCACGTAACTGGCCGAGAATCATTGACGTTCAGGCCTTCGTCTGAGCCCACTGGGACCGCAGCAGCTCCCCCTGACAGGGGAGCCCAGACGAGGCTTCACCCGGCACATGGCCACACCGTCCCTGTGGCTAAGCCCTGGTACAGGTCACTCAGATTACAAGGACATGATTTTTTTTAAAGGGTGCATATTTGGGGCGCCTGGGTGGCTCAGTCGTTAAGCGTCTGTCTTCAGCTCAGGTCATGATCCCAGGGTCCTGGGATCGAGCCCCACATCGGGCTCCCTGCTCAGCGGGAAGCCTGCTTCTCCCTCTGCCACTCCCCCTGTTTGTGTTCCCTCTCTCGCTGTCTCTTTCTCTGTCAAATAAATAAATAAAATTAAAAAAAAAAAAGGGTGCATATTTTTGTAAAAGTTTTTTAGAACCAGCTGTTGCTAATGCTTTTGATGTTGAAACTCCTTGGGTAAATAAGTTTCCACTGTTTAAAAACAAAACAAAAAAAAATTACTCCTTGACTAATGACTTAGGGCATAGACTATGGAAATAGACTGATAGCGAATATTGGAGCAAGTGGGACCTTCGGTGAGTTTCTTAACCACTCCGAACATCCTTTCTCTCATACGGAAAATGAGAGTAAGAACTGCTAGCTGCCCAGAGTCATCTAGATTCCAGGAGATGGT
>NW_027736388.1:0-310 GCF_054177405.1 Leptonychotes weddellii | reverse complement strand
TCCCCTCTAGAACCCTCAGTTTGTTTCTCAGAGTCCATCGTCTCTCATGGTTCGTCTCCCCCTCTGATTTCCCCCCCTTCATTCTTCCCCTCCTGCTATCTTCTTCTTTATGAAGCAAACATTTATGGCAGACCTCTGCTGGGCACTTCGAAATCCAGGATCCCATTTAAATTTCACAATAGCTCTCTGAGGTTGGCATTACTCCTACAGCCCAACATTCTACAGCAGTTTATTCTGAATCTGGTCATTGTGCACAACTCTGTGTTGCCTATTTATTGTTAAATCCACTTGTAAGGGAATAAAAAGCACT
>NW_027736387.1:0-310 GCF_054177405.1 Leptonychotes weddellii | reverse complement strand
TTTTCTAAAGATTTATTTATTAATGAGAGAGAGAGAGCATGAACCGCGGTGGGGGGGGGGTTGTCGCAGAGGGGCAGGGGAGAGGGAGAGAGAATCTTAAGCAGACTCTACACTAAGTGCAGAGCCCGACCTGGGGCTCAATCCCACGACCCTGAGATCATGACCTGAGCCAAAATTAAGAGTCAGATGCTTAACCGACTGAGCCATCCAGGCGTCCCCCCTTCAATTCTTTCTTTAACTTAGTCTGGCTTCAACAGACATCACTCCCATGAGGCTGTCCTTGTCAAATTTACCAGTAGTCAAATACAAA
>NW_027736386.1:0-310 GCF_054177405.1 Leptonychotes weddellii | reverse complement strand
TGATGTATCATGCTCAGCTAGTGACAGGTTTTTAAATTCAACTTCCTGAGTGAGAAAGGTGTGACAACCTGGAAGCTGGTGATAGCCGCTGCATATTATGCAGAATGGCCAAAGTGCCTCTCATGTCATTATATCATAGGGTTTTTGTGTTGAAGTTTCAATGAGTATTAAGCATAAAATGATTAACAGTAAATAAGGGCCCATATTCCCTTCTTTTTACTATGAAATCTGCACTGTGACCTCTGCTTCAGAAATTTGTCCTCTCCCTTTGAACTTGTATTTCACATTGCTCTTCCTTTACATAAACTTC
>NW_027736385.1:0-310 GCF_054177405.1 Leptonychotes weddellii | reverse complement strand
TTTTTAAAGATTTTATTTATTTATTTGACAGAGACAGAGACAGCGAGAGCAGGAACACAAGCAGGGGGAGTGGGAGAGGGAGAAGCAGGCTTCCTGCTGAGCCGGGAGCCCGATGTGGGACTCGATCCCAGGACCCTGGGATCATGACCTGAGCCGAAGGCAGTCGCTTAACCAACTGAGCCACCCAGGCGCCCTTCTGCACATCCTTTATACACTTGTTGCCTCCATTAAGTCCCATGGTTAAGGGACAATAAATACTTTTGACCCTGTCTAATTTCAACCTGCCCACAAATAAATGAACACACCTGAG
>NW_027736384.1:0-310 GCF_054177405.1 Leptonychotes weddellii | reverse complement strand
TTCGCCATAGGAACTATAAATTGTGCTTTTACCCTTTAACTCAGTGATTCTATTCTTAGGAATGTACTGTTCCCAAATATAGATCCTCAAAGAAAAGGGGGAGCAGGGAAGCGTGGAGCCTGTGAGAGCGGTTCCCAGCCCTGCGAAAATAGCTCCGGATTGAAAACTCCGCCCGCACGTGCCCTCCCCCACCCCCCCACCCCTGGGCCGCCCTCCGCGGGGGTTTCAACACCACCCAGAGCGCCCTCTCTGGCGGCGGAGAGAGTGCGCGGCTTTGAATTTGTGGGATGTCCCCGCGGCGAAACACTGT
>NW_027736383.1:0-310 GCF_054177405.1 Leptonychotes weddellii | reverse complement strand
GGGTCACTGTTAATAAGAATGTCGACCTCCATGATCATGTCACTGCTGCAGCCAAGGGCGGGAAGACCCGGTCTTCCTGGGCTCACGGCGGATCTGCTAACACAGCTCTTTGACAACTCTTTCTTCGGTGCGGGAGATGCCCTGTATCTGCGTGGCCCCGCGTGCCGACTAGCAAACATGGCAGTGGAAGACTTGAAATGTGGCTGGTGTGACCGAAGAATTCCATTTATTTTCTTTCACTTAATTTTAATGAATTTAAATTGAAGTTGAAATGGCCCCGTGTGGCCCTTGGATACCGTGTTGGAAGCAT
>NW_027736382.1:0-310 GCF_054177405.1 Leptonychotes weddellii | reverse complement strand
TTACAGTTGAAAAGAATGCATCTAATTCATTTCATATTACTTTCCAGAAGAGCCATAAATGACCAGAAGATCCTGTCTTCTTCAAGTAGCAATAGGAGAATTAGAAAACAGTGGAGAAATGGCTTCAAAAGAATAAAGGAAAATTCCATATCCAGCCAAACTATCATTTGCCTAGAAGAGTAGGAAAGAAGATACTTTCAGAAATGCAAGAACTTTATGGGCGACTGCCTTCGGCTCAGGTCATGATCCTGGAGTCCCGGGATCGAGTCCCACATCGGGCTCCCTGCTCAGCGGGGAGTCTGCTTCTCCC
>NW_027736381.1:0-310 GCF_054177405.1 Leptonychotes weddellii | reverse complement strand
GTCCATTAAGTGTCACACTCTTGATTTTGGCTCAGGTCATGATCTCAGGGTCGTGAGATCAAGCCCCACATAGGGCTCCACACTCAGCGTGGAGTCTGTTTGAGATTCTCGTTCACCCTCTCCCTTTGCCCCTCCACCCATGTGTGCACGCACACGTGCGCTCTCTCTCAAAAATAAATAAATAAAATCATTTAAAAAATTTTTTTATTGTTATGTTAATCCCCACACATTACATCATTAGTTTTAGATGTAGTGTTCCATGATTCATTGTTTGTGCATAACACCCAGTGCTCCATGCAGAACGTGCCCT
>NW_027736380.1:0-310 GCF_054177405.1 Leptonychotes weddellii | reverse complement strand
TTCAAATTTCTGCCTAATTTAGCATTATAGCATGAGACAAAAAACATTTACGGCTCGTCACTGAGTTAATACATCCGCTGATTATTCTGTTATTTATGTTTTTATGTTGTATTAGACTAAAAATATCAGACTAAATTAACTTAAATAATAAAGAGGTTTGACGAACCAAGGTTATACTTATCTTTATTAGGTCAGTGTGATAATTTATCAAGCATAAAATTAAGAATAATCTTCATACCAGAGCATAATTGATTAATATACACTCATATATAACCCTTTGAAGTCATTTATTAGGCAACTATATCATGCA
>NW_027736379.1:0-310 GCF_054177405.1 Leptonychotes weddellii | reverse complement strand
TCCGCCACAGCTCAACGCCGCTCTCCACCAGTGCTCAACGCCGCTCACCGCCGCTCACCTCTGCCAGTGCTCCCCGCCGCTCACTGACACCGCTCACCGCTGCTCACCTCCGCCAGTGCTCACCTCCACTCACCGCCACCGTTCACCGCCGCTCACCTCTGCCAGCGCTCACCGCCGCTCACCGCCGCCGCTCACCGCCGCTCACCTCCGCCAGTGCTCACCACCGCTCACTGCCGCCGCTCACTGCCGCTCACCTCCGCCAGTGCTCACCGCCAGTGCTCACCTCCGCTCACCACTCACCTCCGCTCAC
>NW_027736378.1:0-4814 GCF_054177405.1 Leptonychotes weddellii | reverse complement strand
CATGGACCAGGAAGCCTTACGGGTTTGGAGCAAAAGCCAATTAGTAACAGGCAATAGGCATTTGCACAGTGCATACCCTGTGCATATTATTTCTCTCTGGAAGCTGGTGCAAGGATGAGTGGCACAGTGCAGTTACCAATAGAGAGTAATTAGAAGAAAACAGGCAGTAGGGCGCCTGGGTGGCTCAGTTGGTTAGGCGACTTCCTTCAGCTCAGGTCATGATCCCAGAGTCTTGGGATCAAGTCCCACATCGGGCTCCCCCTGCTCTGCAGGGAGCCTGCTTCTCCCTCTCCCTCTGCCTGCCACTCCCCCTGCTTGTGTTCTCTCTCTGTCAAATGAATAAATAAAATCTTTTTTTTAAAAAAAAAGAAGAAAACAGGCAGTAATTTCTTTGACATTAGTCTTAGCAACATTTTTCTCAATATGTCCCCTCAAACAAAAATAAACTCTTGGGGGCGCCTGGGTGGCTCAGTTGGTTAAGCGACTGCCTTCGGCTCAGGTCATGATCCCAGAGTCCTGGGATCGAGTCCCACATCGGGCTCCCAGCTCAGTGGAGAACCTGCTTCTCCCTCTGACCCTCTCCCTTATGCTGTTTCTCTCTCGCTCGCTCTCTAATAAATAAATAAAATCTTTAAAAAAATAAAATAAAATAAACTCTTGGGACTATCCCAAAATAAAAAAGCTTTTGCACAGTGAAAGAAACCATCAACAGAATGAAAAGACGAACTCTGAATGGGAGGAGATATTTGCAAATGGTATATCCCATGCGGCTTTAGTATCCAAAAGGCATGAAGAACTTATACAACTCAATACCAAAAAACCACAAATAATCCAATTAAAAGATGGGCAGAGGACCTGAATAGACATTTTCCCAAAGAAGACACAGATGGCCAACAGACACATGAAAAGATGCTCAACATCACTCATCACCAGGGAAATGCAAATCAAAATGTCAATGAGGAGTACCTGGGTGGCTCAGTTGGTTGAACATCAGACTTGATTGTTGGCTCAGGTCATGATCTCAGGGTCATGGGATAGAACTCCATGTCAGGCTCCGCGCTCTGTGTTGAGTCTGCTTGGGATTCTCTCTCTCTCTCTACCTCTCCCTCTCCCTGCCCCTCCTACCTCCCCCCCCACCCCAGCTCAAGCTGTCTAAATAAATAAATAAATAAAATCTCAAAACCTCAATGAGATGTCATCTCACACCTGTCAGAATGTAGTATCAAAAAGACAAGAAATAACAAGTGTTGGCAAGGATGTGGAGAAAAAGGAACCTTCACGCATTATTGGTGGGAATGTAAATTGGTGCAGCTGCTGTAGAAAACCGTGTAAGAGAGGTTCCGCAAAAAATTAAAAATAGGGGTGCCCAGCTGGCTCAGTGGGTAGAGCATGTGGCTCTTGATATCTGGGTCATGACTTCAAGCCCCATCTTGGGGGTAGAGATTACTTAAAAATAAAAGCTTTTAAGGGGCACCTGGGTGGCTCAGTCGGTTAAGCATCTGACTCTTTACTTCAGCTTAGGCCATGATTCAGGGTCTCGGGATCAAGCCCTGAATCAGGCTCCTCGCTGGGCATGGAACCTGCTTAAGATTCTCTCTCTCCCTCTCAGTCTGCCCCTCCCCCTGATCTCTCTCTCAAAATAACTAACTCAATAAATAAACAAAAATAAAATATTTTAAAAAGAAAGAAAGAAAATGAAAACAGTAATTCAAAAAGTTATATGCACCTGTATGCTTATTGCAGCATTACTAATAATAACCAAGATAAAGGGTGCCTGGGTGGCTCAGTTGGTTAAGCAACTGCCTTCAGCTCAGGTCATGATCCTGGAGTCCCAGGATCGAGTCCCGCATCGGGCTCCCTGCTCGGCAGGGGTCTGCTTCTCCCTCTAACCCTCCCCCTCTCATGCTCTCTCTCTCATTCTCTCTCTCAAATAAATAAATAAAATCTTAAAAATAATAATAATAATAATAATAACCAAGATATGGAAGCAGCCAAAGTGTCCACTGATGGATGAATGGATAAAGATGTGGTGTGTGTGTGTGTGTGTATATATATATATATATAATATATGTATATATATACAATGGAATATTGCTCAGCCATCCATAAAAAAATGAGATATTGTGGATGCTCGGGTAGCTCAGTCAGTTAAGTGTCAGCCTTCGGCTCAGGTCATGATTCCAGGGTCCTGGGATTGAGTCTCGCATGGGGCTCCCTACTCAGCAGGGAGCCTGCTTCTCCCTCTGCCTGCCACTCCCCCTGCTTGTGCTGTCTCTCTGACAAATAAATGAATAAAATCTTTTTTAAAAAATGAGATATTGCCATTTGCAACAACATGGATGGACCTAGAGGATATTGTGCTAAGTAAAATAAGTCAGACAGAGAAAGACAAATACCATAAGATTTCACTTATATGTAGAATCTAAAAAACAAAACAAATGAATAAGTAAACAAAAAGCAGAAACAGACCCATAAACACAGAGAACAAACTGATAGTTCTTGTCGGGGGGATGGTGGTCAAAATGGGTGAAGGGGAGTGGGAGATACAGGCTTCCAGTTATGGAATGAGCAAGTCATAGGAATAAAAGGCACAGCATAGGGAATATAGTCAATGATTTTTTTTAAAAAAAGATTTTTATTTATTTATTTGACAGAGAGAGAGACACAGCAAGAGAGGGAACACAATCAGGGGGAGTGGGAGAGGGAGAAGCAGGCTTCCCTCAGAGCAGGGAGCCCGATGTGGGGCTCGATCCCAGGACCCTGGGATCATGACCTGAGCTGAAGGCAGACGCTTAACGACTGAGCCACCCAGGCGCCCTCAATGATATTTTAATAGCCTTATATGGTGATAGATAGTAACTCCGCTTGTGAGCACAGAATGATGTATAAACTTGTCAAATCATTATGTTGTACACCTGAAAGTAATGTAACATTGTGTGTCAACTATATTTCAATTTTAACAATAATAATAAATAATTTTAAAGGCAAAAAAAAAAAGAAAAGAAAAAGAAACAATAGAGGATAGTCAGGGTGAAGCAGGGAGGATCTCATAGATCCCAGATCTCAACACACAGGTCTGTCTAGCCTGAGACCTAATTAAAATGACTAATATTTGTGGAAGGATGAAAAATCAATCCTAGCTGTTTGATAAATTATGTTACATATATTCAGAAAATACTACACAGCCATTAAATATGGTAAGACAGATTATTCAGGCATAGAAAGATCCCCAGACATGTAACTGAGAGAAATAAAAGATGAGGTGCTAAACTGAGTAGGGCCATGATTTTGTCTCTGCATGAAAACCACCCGAGTATGTTACTACCAGCAGATAAAAAGAATCTGAAGGAATACACACTGAACTGTTAGGATTGATGGAAGATGGAATTAGGAGAGAGATTTTCACTAGTACATTGTGAATTTCTGTAATGTTTAAGTTTTGTTTTGTTTTGTTTTTTAAGTAATCTCTACACCCAATGTGGGGCTTGAACTTACATCCCTGAGATCAAGAATTGCATGCTCTTGGGCACCTGGGTGTCTCACTCGGTTAGCTGTCTGCCTTTGGCTCAGCTCATGATCTCAGGGTCCTGGGATCAAGCCCCGCATCGGGCTCCCTGCTCAGTTGGGAGCCTGCTTCCCCTTCTCCCCTGCCCGCCGTTCTGCCTCCTTGTGCTCTCTCTCTCTCTGTCAAATAAATAAAGTCTTAAAAAAAAAGAATTGCATGCTCTACTGACCGAGCCAGCAGGCATCCCTATAATGTTAAAGTATTTTTGCAAGGGAACATGTTTGTAGTCAGAAAAAAAATCAACAGATTACAAACTTGCTGAAAAGAGTAGTGAGATAGTGCAGAAAAAACACGTTGAGGTCATAAATTGCAAGCTCAGTGTAAGGCTTATGCAGATGTTTGGGAGGCTGGGGAGAAGTTAGATAGAAATTCATAGAGAAGGGGTGCCTGGGTGGCTCAGTCAGTTAAGCGTCTGCCTTCGGCTCAGGTCATGATCTTAGGGTCCTGGGATCAAGCCCTGCATCGGGCTCCCTGCTCAGCAGGGAGTCTACTTCTCCCTTGGCCCCTGCCCCATGTTTGTGCTCCCTCTCTCTCTCTCTCTAAAATAAATAAATAAAAATCTTTTTAAAAAATTAAAATTAAAAAAAGAGAGAAATTCATAGAGAAAAGAATGCAAGTTTCTGGTAGAGGGTATTTCTTATGTCCCTCTTGTATATTCTCTGTGGTACTTTTAATACCACAAACTGAGTGACCTAAACAACAGAAATGCACCGACTGTGGTGAAGGTGAGATGTCTGAGGGCAAGGGGTCAGCCTGGCAGTGCTCCCTCCAAAGGCGTTAGGGAAGGATCTGTTCCGGGCCTCTCTCCTGGCTTCTGGTAGGTTCCTCAGTGGCAGAACTCCAGTCCACACAGGACGTTCTCCCTGTACGCACATCTGGGGCCAACTTCCCCCTTTTTATAAGGACACCAGTTATACTGGATTAGGGGCCCAGTCTACTCCAATATGACCTCATCTTAACTAATTGCATGTATAATGACCCTATTTCTAAATAAGGTCACATTCCAGAGTACTAGGGGTTGGGACTTCAACATTGGACCTTTTGGGGGACACAATTCAACCTATAACCTACTGCTCATGTTCAGTTTAAAGATATAATAATAAAATAAACACAAATGGAGCCACCACTCAGCTTAAGAAATAAGAGATTGCAGGGTGCCTGGCTGGCTCAGTCGGTAGAGGCTGTGAGTTCAAGCCCCATGTTAGGTATAGAGATCTTAAAATAAAATAAGAAAATCTTTTCTTGGGGC
>NW_027736377.1:0-310 GCF_054177405.1 Leptonychotes weddellii | reverse complement strand
GTTAATGACGCAATGACAAGCAGGCGAAGCGAGCATAAGGAGCTGCAAATGAATCAGGGAGAGAAAAACCCAAACCCGAAAAATGAGCCCGAGTGCCACCAACGTTGGGATAACAACGAACTCCCCAAGGGCAGGGTGTCAGTCTGCACACAATAGGTGCTCTATTAATACTGTGGCCCCACTCAAGGAATGAACCCCCATTTGCCAGAAGAGGAAACTGAGGTCCAGAGGGGTTGAGTGACTTGCCTAGAGTCACACGGCTAGTGTGTGATGGAGCCAGGATTCAAATCTGGGTGTTCTGGTTCCAAAG
>NW_027736376.1:0-310 GCF_054177405.1 Leptonychotes weddellii | reverse complement strand
TTGGAAAACATTTGTCAGTCTTCACAAAGTAAAACATGGAATTATCATATGATTCAGCAATACCACTTCTAAGTAAAGACCCAAAATAATTAAAAATAGGAACTCAAACACATACATGAACATACATGCTCCATATCCATAATAGCAAAAATTTCATAGCAGCCCAAAGGTAGAAATGATTCAATGACTATCAATAGATTAATGGATAAAAGAATTGTGGTATATACATATAGTGGAATGTCAATCAGCCATAAAAAGCATGGAGATCTGATACATGTTACAGTATGAATGAACTTTAGAAATATTATGG
>NW_027736375.1:0-310 GCF_054177405.1 Leptonychotes weddellii | reverse complement strand
CAGCTCAGGTCATGATGCCACAGTCCTGGGATCGAGTCCTACGTTGGGTTCCTTGCTCAGCAGGGAGCCTGCTTCTCCCTCTGCCTGCTGCTCCCCCCTGCTTGTGTGCTTTCTCTCTCTCTCTCTCTGACAAATAAATTTTTTTAAATCTTAAAAAAATACTGTTGAGCCCATAATTATGTGTCATGTGGGACATTTCATATTTTGATGAAATGATGACAGTGGCTGTCATTTGTGAGGACTTACTGTTTGTCAGATGCTGCTCTGAGTTTCACATGCGTTACCTCACGAGAAGCATCACCACAATCTG
>NW_027736374.1:0-310 GCF_054177405.1 Leptonychotes weddellii | reverse complement strand
TGAGAGATGATGGACTCTGAAAAACAAACAGGGTTCTAGAGGGGAGGGGCGTGGGAGGATGGGTTAGCCTGGTGGTGGGTATTGAGGAGGGCACATTCTGCATGGAGCACTGGGTGTTATGCACAAACAATGAATCATGGAACACTTCATCTAAAACTAATGATGTAATGTATGGGGATTAACATAAGAATAAAAAAAATTGTAATATTGCCAGGGTTGAAAAATAGTTGCATTATCAATTAATCCACCCAAGTTATATAAAGCACAGTCACTTCTTTTCCCGGCAATCATAAATTAAAAATTTTTGAGT
>NW_027736373.1:0-310 GCF_054177405.1 Leptonychotes weddellii | reverse complement strand
GATTTCCTGGGATTGCACTGAATGTATAGATCAAATCGATAAGGACTGACATTTTAACAATATTAAGTCTTCCAATCAATGAATATGGAATATCTCTCCATTGATTTCCTTTAAGTTTTGTAGTTTCTTCCATATAGATCTTACACGTGTTTTGTTAGATCTGTATTTAAATATTTCATTTTATGCAAATGTAAATGGTAATTTACATCAATTTCAAATTCCACATGTTCACTGCTGGTATATAAAAAAAAGCAATTGGTTTTTGTATATTAGCCTTTCCTGGGACCTTACCATAATCACTTCCAGGAGG
>NW_027736372.1:0-310 GCF_054177405.1 Leptonychotes weddellii | reverse complement strand
GGAAGCATACTTAGAACTTGGAGAGAAATCAGAGCTAAGAATATTGTTTATCATATTTGCCCTCCCATGGGGAACATTCGAGCAACAAAATGACATCCACATGTTCCTGTTGGACCAGGCGGCTTCGGGAGGTTGTGAGTGGGCGGAGGGGCGGGGAGGCATTTTCAGTTCCCAGAGACTCGGCCTCTCCCCACTTTGCACCCCCACCGGGCTACGCCCGGCCAGCTCTCGGTTTTCGGACTCCCATCTTCCCAGACTCGACTGCCTGTTTTCATACCAGCGGTGCCAAGACACCAGCCCAGACGGCCGG
>NW_027736371.1:0-310 GCF_054177405.1 Leptonychotes weddellii | reverse complement strand
TGGACAGGGAGGCTGGCCACCAATATTTCAACTTCCACCAGCTGAAGTGGCTTCCCGGAGATTTAAAAGAGTCACACCTGTTGTTTTTTGTATTAAAACAGCTGTGTATAAGGGGGAATTTAGAAAACCACCATGCTTACCCGAGGAAAGATGCAGCTCAGAAAAGACACCTCAGCACAGAGGCACCATACAACACAAAAAAGCACCAAACCCTGGTTAAAAGAGAGAATCTTACTTCCAGTTTCCACATTATAAGATTCAAAACTCCAGTTTTCAATAAAAAAAATAGCAAGGCGTACAAAGAAACAGG
>NW_027736370.1:0-310 GCF_054177405.1 Leptonychotes weddellii | reverse complement strand
TCCCTCACAGGTCCGTTTTTTATCTGATCTTGTGAATTGTCATGTCATTGCTGCCCCATCCATGGTTGCTATGTTTGAAAATTTTGTAAGTGTAACTCAGGAAGAAGATGTACCTCAGGTAAGAAAACACCTTGTGCTGAATCTTGTCCATGCAGTACTAGGAATTTTTCACTTGGCGACTTTTTTTTTTTTTTTTTTTAAAGATTTTATTTATTTATTTGACAGAGAGAGAGATAGCGAGAGCAGGAACACAAGCAGGGGGAGTGGGAGAGCGAGAAGCAGGCTTCCTGCCGAGCAGGGAGCCCGATGT
>NW_027736369.1:0-310 GCF_054177405.1 Leptonychotes weddellii | reverse complement strand
AAAGAGATTGTATCTGATAGAAAAGGTTTTGTAGAGGAAGAAACATTTGTAAGGCCACATTTAGATGAAAGAGTTTCAAGATGGAAAGGAATTAGCATGGTGCTGGACATAGAAAGGATAGTTAGTGAACAGGAGTCTAATCTGGTTGGTACACATAAGGGCAGGATAAATCCGATGGTGGGGACTGGGCCATGGGGTGGATGGTCTTAGATGCCAGACTGGACAGTCTGTGCTTCATTTTGAACACCAAGAGGATTTGTGCACACAGTCAAATCTACTTAAGATGGCAATTTATGTCTTTTTTTTTTTT
>NW_027736368.1:0-310 GCF_054177405.1 Leptonychotes weddellii | reverse complement strand
TTAAATATGTTGACTATGGGTTTTCCTAGTTGTTGAGTGTTTCCATCATTAAAGTACTGGATTCTTCTCTCAAATGGTTTGTTTTTTCTGTATTAAAATGACCATTTTTTTGTTCTTTATTATTATGGTATTACATAAATTGTTTTTTTATGTTAAACCAACCTAGCAATTCTGGTATAAGTTTTACTTGGCTCTCGTGTATATTTCCCCCTTTTATTTTGTTTATGCTGTTGGATTTGGCTTCCTAATTTTCTTCGAGAGCCTTTGTATCTTAAATTCATAAAGATACTCATCTATAGGTTTCTTTTCT
>NW_027736367.1:0-4814 GCF_054177405.1 Leptonychotes weddellii | reverse complement strand
TGGCAGGAAGAAGGGAGGTCTGTGAGCCTGTGAGATCCTGACCCATGCCAGGGTCATCACTAGCACAGTGTCTTTATTTATTTATTTTATTTTTTAGAGATTTATTATTTATTTTAGAGAAAGTGAGAGAGCACGAGTGGGAGGGACAGAGGGAGAAAGAGAGAGAAGCTCAAGCAGACTCCATGCTGAGCATGGAGCCCAAAGCGGAGCTTCATCTCACAACCCTAAGATCAGGACCCAAGTGAAAACTGAGAGCTGGAGGCTTAACCGACTGTGTGACCCAGGCACCCCTCAGCAAGTGTCTTTAAATTAAATGTTTTAAATGTCCTGTTGTTCAAGTAACATGTTGAAACTGTTACTTTGGCTTTCAATAAAGTTTTAGAGGAAAATTCAACCCACATAATTCAGAGCAGAAGGACACATTCAATAGAGTGAACAGTACAGATGGAAGAAATCGCATATTGCCTCTCCTGCATCCCTCCCCCACGATTTTGGGTAACCACTTCACAACCAAACCTTTTCCCCCCTCTCATTCAAGTCTTCAGGAATCAAGGTGCTCCACCCCTGATGCATATGACCCAAGCAAAGTCAGATACTTGTTGGAAATCTTGGATAGACTGACGCCAGCACAGGAAAATAGTGGGAGCTGAGGTATTCAGATAGACGCACGCTGAAGAGCCTGAACATTAGTTCTTGCTGACTTGAGGCTTAAAGTTGCCAAGGTTCCTGACCATCTGTGGGAGAAAGCAAAAATGGCCTCAGATTCTTCCTTCTTCTATCCATGCTCTTGGGCAGTCCCTTCCCACACTGCCTCTGAGCTGGAGCGTGTGATTTATTTTAGTCAGGATCAAATAGATCACAAGCAGAAACTTGAAAGGTGCTTGTGCACTGGGGCTTGCCCTCTTTTGCTGTACTTGGAGACCATGATGAAGGTTTTCTTCTGATTCTGTAAACTAGTATATCCTTAGAATAAATTCCTTTTGCTTAAAGTTAGTAAAGTTGGGCTTCTGTTGCTTGCAATCCAAATTATTTAGTAGCCAGGCAGGAGACAGATGACAAGATCTTTGTAGGAACCATGGACAGATATAAATTTCTAGAACGTTCCAAACATGTCTGGCTTTGAGCCAAACTATTTTGTTGCTCCTCTCCATTCTCCCTCATTCTTTTCACAAGGAAATAGAACAGTATTCCTATGGCTTAAACAATACAAGACACATACTTCAAACTCTGGTAAGGTTGGAGGGGAGGAATTTTAAGACTCTTCTCTGAAGGATTGTCATCGTTGGTCTGGGGCACCGTAGGCAAAAACAGGTGGGAAGTGGATAGGTTCTGACTGCACTGCCAAGTGGTCAATGGGCTGTGGCTCTAGGCTGGTTCATATCCTGGCTATTCCATCTATTGACACTGTGACCTTGGGCAAGTTACTTAAGTGTACTAGGGCTTTCCTTCAACTGTAAAATGGAGATAATAATATTAACCTATTTTATTTTATTTTATTTATTTGACAGAGAGAGAGAGCAAGCACAAGCAGGGGGAGCGGCAGAGGGAGGAGAAGCAGGCTCCCCGCTGAGCCAGGAGCCCGATGTGGGGCTTGATCCCAGGACCCCGGGATCATGACCTGAGCCGAAGGCAGACCCTTAACCAACTGAGCCACCCAAGTCGCCCCTAATATTAACCTCTTAAGTTGTGGTGAGGACTGAGTTAATTTATGTAAAGTTAACATAGTAAACATTTTATAAATATTTGGTGTTATTATTATAATGATTATTCCTTAGAGTCTAGGTACCCTTGGGGAACAACTTGGAAAGAGACATTTGGCACTGTGGGAGCTTCGATAAAGCCATGAAACAGAAGGTTTTATTTCTAGTCCGGGCTCTGCCACAAACTTGCTATGGTCTTGGGCAAGTCTCTTTGTGCCATTTCCCCACCTGTAACATGGGATAGTCATAATCTCTGTTCTAGTTTGGAAGCAAATATGAAATAACACCTATGTAGGAATGTTTCTAAACCTTCAAAAGTGCTTAACTGCTGTTTGGTAAGGTCTGTAATTACTATTCAGATAGTGAGGTAGTTCTGGGTTCCAAATAAGTCCTACAATTTCTCATGTTGTTTGAATAGGTCCTAACTGGGCAGCTGTTGCATGAGACAGAGAGAGAGAGAGACAGAAACGCAAAAAGCAATCTTGGAATAAAGACTATTTACAGATACATTAAACCAAAACCTGTGTGTTGAGAGGCTTGGTTACATGTCAGATCAAAGAGGTCACAGCCTTTTCAAAAGTCTCCCAGAGCCCATTAGTATTTCTGATAAAGTACATGAAATCAAGTAACCAGAGAAGAGGGGAAAGTGGAAGGCCAAGAACACACTCATACCTTTCTACCTCCTGAGCTGACAGGTGCCACTTAACTGACATGTTCCCCAACCGTCCATAGGACCAGGGTTGAGTGTCCTTTGCCTCGGCTGGGGATAACTCAGGATTTAAGGCCCACTGAATCTAAGGCACTCATAATGTGAATTCATTTTAAAGCACACTGCTTTTTATAATTGTTCCAGTCACCAAGTTCTAAACTAAGTAACAATTTGCTTCTGTAATATAAAGATGAACTTTTTTGATGATTTTAATGATTTTAAGGAACATCTTAAGGAATAGTAAGGAACATTTCTATATTTTAGAAAATTTGGATGGTGCAGAAACACATAAAATTAAAAGCACCTTGGGCGCCTGGGTGGCTCCATCAGTTAAGCATCTGACTCTTGATTTCAGCTCTGGTCATGATCTCAGATCAAGCCCCGGGTCGGGCTCCGTGCAGGGTGTGGAGGCTGCTTAAGATGAAATCAAAGCACCTGAATCTTGCTGCCGCCTGAGATTATTGATGTCACTATGACAGTGTTTCCTTCAAGCTGTCTCACTGTGCACATCCACATTCATGAACATATACCTATCTACAGAGCAGGGATTCTTCTGCATGTACAGTTTCAGAACCCACATTTTCTTTTGCTTAATATTCATAGATGAGAGTTTCTATGGGACAACATTCCAAACCGGCAGCGTGCAAGACAGTAAGGGCCAGCAGCTGTTGGTGGTATCCGACCAAGCTGTTACTGCGAGCATTACGTACACCAAGAGAGTCTGGAGGGCAGTTGGTATTCATTTCAGTACATATATGCAACGTCTGGCTGCCTTGGTGGGGACGTGCAGGATATGTGAACGGTAGTAAGAAACTGTGATCGTGGATAAAGGATGATCGATGTTGATCATTTGTTTCAGGAAGTAAATGTGATCCTACTGACATTTCAAGTCAGGGACTTCAGCAGACAGAGATGAGGTAATGGGATCAGGATTTCTATTTTCAAATCGAAAGCTTGCCTGGCTGTGACATGCTGAAATGTTGACAAACATGCTGCCTTCCACTCTTTAAAAATAGTAACCTCTGCTTCCTACACTGAGGGCATTTCCTAAGGTCAGACCGAACCTCCTCTGCAGCTGGACTCACGGCTGACTGGTGCGTTTGCCTACTTGTTGCCCCTTCTTTGCATAAATGAAAGAAGTCAAGCGAAGGACATAAAGGTGGAATCATCTGCCCACCTCAAAGCATGAACCTCAGTTACATTAGAGGGCAAGTTGCACAACATAAAACAGAGGTTTGCCTCCTCAAAGACTTTTCAAGAGCATGCACTGCATAGCATAGGAATTTCTATCCTATCCTCAAGAGCAGACAGGGGCAAATACACCAGTCAGCATTTGATAAAGGCTGTTAGCAAATAAAGAATAAATAGTCCCAAAAATATTTAGAGAGGAGGAATGTAACTATTCTGTCTAAAACCTTAAGATTTCTGGTTAAGATTAAGGGGGGTAAGGCATGTGTCAGTGGAGAGAAGCACAACCGTCTTCAGAATCAGGGCAACATTGAGCCAAGGAGAGAGATCTTTATGGTGTTAGTTTTTCTTCAGGGTATTTAAATTGGGATTGGATTGTCTAAACCCACATAGCCCCTGGTGACTTCTGGAGTGTGTCTGGTGTTCTCTGGTGACTTGGGGAGTAGACTTGAGGTTTAAGGCAGGAGAGGGAGCTGGAAGGAGAGAAAGATAATAACCCCATCCACCCACCCACCTCCACGTTCAAGACCACAGCAGTGGCTTGGGCTAACGCTCACCAGTCATGTGCTGGATGCCAGGTGCTCCGCCAGACTGCACTGAAACTCTCGATTTGATCCTGGAACACCGACATAAGGTAGGTCCTACCTCGGGGACACTGAGGCATGGAGGTTAGTGACCAAAGTCACAAACAAATAAGTGGTGGAGTTAGAGTCTGAACCCAGGAACTGGGAGTTCATGACCCTCAGCTTGACCGCTGTGGGTTCCCGCAAGGCCGACCGCCACTCTGTGTCTGCTTAACTACCTAATCTTGAGCAAGTGACTCCATTTCCAAGTCTCAGCTCCTTCACTTTTAAAAAGCATAATAAAAATAATCTGGTCTGTCCACCACAACATGGCTGTGACAACCAAATGAGAAGACATGGGAATGCATGGGAATGCCACCTGCAGAATATGGCATGCTATCCATCTTCAATTACTTTCATTATTACTGATGAATGAAAAGAAAGAAAAAGGGCACTTATTTCTTCATTTTGAGGTTTGTTCTTTGTTTCGTGTGAACATTTTAATTTTAATAATCAACATCAGGCAATGGAAGTAACCGATATTCACATTAAACATGGAGAAAAAGCAGAAAACATTCCCTCTATCAGGAATCTGTGATTAGAAAGAAAAAAAACCCCGTGATTATTTTGACAAGGCAGTGACTTAGAATGGCT
>NW_027736366.1:0-310 GCF_054177405.1 Leptonychotes weddellii | reverse complement strand
CTCTCTCTCTCTCTCAAATAAATAAAATCTTTAGGATCTAAAAATAAAATAAAAGCAATGTTTAATTCAATTTAATTATATTAATCTTCTTTCAAAAATAAATTCACATAATGACTTAAGACACAAACAACACAATAGAATTTTTTAAATGCGACGGAGCACGTTGGCATAAAGGAAAGACATCATGGATATCATGGTGTATGGTCTGCAGGCTGTGTGGTCCATGCTTGGAGTGGACCGAAAGTTGCGGATAAGCTTCCTAACAGCCAAAATAAACACAAATACGTAATTAGTTACAACGTTGCGGGGG
>NW_027736365.1:0-310 GCF_054177405.1 Leptonychotes weddellii | reverse complement strand
TAATGGGTTCCTCAGCATGTGCCTTTGGGAGGGGACCAAAAGCAATTTGATCGTAAGGGCCTTGAAGCCTGTGTAGTTGATCTTGATGATGTGGAGTTTCTGCAGTTTTGTGGCAGAACTAGAGATTTAAGACGTAGCAACACCACAGTTGAACCTTGTGGTTATCGAGTTACTACAGGAGGGTTTTTCCTTCACAACAACAGGTGGTTCCAGAGGAAATGCCTATTGCGAATGTTGACACAGCATGTGCATGGTCAGTATTAGTGAAAATACCGCATTTTTGTGTACCGTGTTGCTATTCATAGAAAGC
>NW_027736364.1:0-310 GCF_054177405.1 Leptonychotes weddellii | reverse complement strand
TGCGATCATGCAAGATAGCATGTTGTTTATGATGTGGCAGTTGTCACAGCAAACAGAAAAGCCTTAGCCTCGTAAACCTTTCTGAAAGCCACTCGAAGGGCTGATGCTCGGCCCAGTTGCGAGGAGAGGGAACTTGGCCCACTCATTGCTCTCAGAGAGCCCTTTCCCCAGTGTCGAGCACACAGGGCTTTTCGGCTGGCTTTTCCCTTTGCTCATCCTTCCAACTTGCCTCCCTTCACTCCCTCTTTCCCAACCAACTTTTAAGCAGCTGTCCAATTGAAATAAGTCTACAGGCTTAATTTTCTCTTTT
>NW_027736363.1:0-310 GCF_054177405.1 Leptonychotes weddellii | reverse complement strand
GCTGCCGCTCTCCACCCCTCAGGGGCCTCCGGAAAGAAGGAGGTTTAACAGTGCAAACTTTCCCTGAATTAAACATCAAAACAACCGGAACGAATGCTGCACGCATGGACCCCAAACTGAGCCCAGTGTGTGCTGGATCCACAGCATGGCTGTGAGCTCCACGAAGCAGCGCCCCGTGGCCACAGGCCATTTGTAGTTGTCTGCGCGGGGCCCCGGGGGCTGAGGGAGGGAAGACCCCTGCCAACTGCACAGTATGTGGCCTGGCTGCCCAGTGCAGGGAGGACGGGGTCTGACCACGGACTGTTTGGCT
>NW_027736362.1:0-310 GCF_054177405.1 Leptonychotes weddellii | reverse complement strand
GGTAGACGGAGGAAGAGGAAACTGCCATGGAGAAAAAGAAGGAAAGGATAGGATAATAATCAGAAAAAGCTGGTCAAGAAAACCAAGAAGAGAGATGAATTCAAGAAGAGAATAGCAGCCAGAGGAGGTAAATGCTATAACAAAGTGAAGACTGAAGTATGTTCCTTGCATTCGGAGAATGGAAGATTTCTCCCCACTCGAACAGAATGACTTCCATGAAGAGAAGGGATGGAAACCTGACTGCACTCAGTGGAAGACTGAATGAGAAATGCAGGTGAAGAAAAAGTTACGATAGGTTATTCTTTCAGGG
>NW_027736361.1:0-310 GCF_054177405.1 Leptonychotes weddellii | reverse complement strand
GGGTCACTCGGTACCATTCCCTCCCCGTCGGCGCCCCGCGCAGAACCCACCTCGGAAGCGGAACCAAAAACTTACGCAACGGCTCTACGCGGAGCTGTTCGTAGACCAGCGCTAAAGCTCTTTCAGGGAAAACGTGGGGGCCCTAAAAAGGGCCTTTTTAGCAAGTGACAGGGATCCAGACCACTTGTCTTCAGCCCCCGAAGCCGTAGAGGGTGCGGCCCTGGCGCTTGAGCGCGTAGACCACGTCCATGGCCGTGACCGTCTTGCGCTTGGCGTGCTCCGTGTAGGTGACGGCGTCCCGGATCACGTT
>NW_027736360.1:0-310 GCF_054177405.1 Leptonychotes weddellii | reverse complement strand
GGGGAGCCTGCTTCTCCCTCTGACCCTCTCCTCTCTCATGTGCTCTCTCTCTCTCTCATTCTGTCTCAAATAAATAAATAAAATCTTTAAAAAAAAATGTTCAAGCAACCACAGGAAGGCAGGAAAACAAAGAGAAATGAGAAACAGAGAGAACAAATGGAAACAAAAAAAATAATAAAATGACAGACTTAAGGCTTAATGTATTAATAATTACATTAAATATAGTCTAAATACATCAGTTAGAAGAGATTGTCAGAGCTTATTAAAAAACATTAGCCAACTATATGCTATCTACAAAAAAAACCACCTC
>NW_027736359.1:0-310 GCF_054177405.1 Leptonychotes weddellii | reverse complement strand
TTTTTTTTTTTACCTCAAAAAAGTTGATCTATGGGAAGGACTGTCTAAAATCCTTAGGTTAATATTTGTATTTTTAAAATCTTTTCATTGGCTCCAAGTGACTTTTTTTTTCCCTTAAGGATGAAGCATTGGGGGGGGGATGGGTTAGCCTGGTGATGGGTACTAGAGAGGGCACGTACTGCATGGAGCACTGGGTGTTATACGCAAACAATGAATTGTGGAACACTGCATCAAAAACTAATGATGTAATAGGTAGCAGGAGGGGAAGAATGAAGGGGGGGAAATCGGAGGGGTAGACGAACCATGAGAG
>NW_027736358.1:0-310 GCF_054177405.1 Leptonychotes weddellii | reverse complement strand
CAGAGTGCAAGTCCAAAGTGATCTTGAATGACAGGTGACACAGGCTGTGGAAGGATAGAAGTTTTAAAAGAAATGCCCCTTAGGTGTACTAACTACACCAATTACAAGGCAGTGGCAAAATCACTGAGAGACCTCACCCAAGGCATGCAGTCTTAGACAAGGCAAAGCAAAGAGGGTAGAAAGAATTTCTTTTTTTTTTCTTTTATTTTATTATGTTACATTAATCACTATACATTACATCATTAGTTTTCGATGTAGTGTTCCATGATTCATTCTTTGCGTATAACATCCAGTGCTCCATTCAATACAT
>NW_027736357.1:0-310 GCF_054177405.1 Leptonychotes weddellii | reverse complement strand
TCTTATGGTTTTTGGTGCTATTGTAAATGAAATCAATTCTCTAATTTCTCTTTCTACAGTTACATTGTTAGTGTATAAGAAAGCAACTGATTTCTGTGCATTGATTTTGTGTCCTGCCACATTACTGATTTGCTGTATGAGTTCTAGTAATTTGGGGGTGGAGCCTTTTGGGTTTTCCACAAAGTATCATGACATCTGTGAAAAGAGAGAGTTTGACTTCTTCTTTGCCCATTTGAATACTTTTTTTGTTGTCTGATTGTTGTGGTTAGGACTTCTAGTACTATGTTGAACAATAGTGGAGAGAGTGGGC
>NW_027736356.1:0-4814 GCF_054177405.1 Leptonychotes weddellii | reverse complement strand
AAAAAAAAAAAAAAGCTCCTGGTTATTTCCCCACCCTGTGTCTGGGCTGGTGATTGGCCAGGATGCTCTCCCCAGTCTGTTGTTAAATGTTTGGGACTTGTCCCTGAATCTAGGCGTTTGTGCTCGAGTGTTTACCATGTCCCCCTCTGCAAGCTTGGACATCTGTCTCACAGCCTAGTCGGAAGGAAATAAGTGGCAACCGAGTAGTTGCTAATAAATGTTCATTCCTTTCCCTTTCTTTCTTGCTCATGATGTTAATATTTCTCCCTACTGCACTGCAGATTCTTTGTTAGGTTCCTGTTTGTGTCTCCTACACCTGGGCAAGTAGCAAGTCCTCCATCAATGTTTGTGGGATTCAACCCACTTCCTTCCCCAGAGGTCTGGTCTAAGTCTTCACCACTTTTAAGCTGCCATTTTGTCCTCTTGGGCAGAGTGAGGAAAGATCTCCCTCCATCTTAGGGCGCTGGATCTTGCCTCAGGGGTGGTTTGGGCCTTTCAGTGTGCTGGGTGGTGTGAAAGCTGGGCCCACTCTTCCTTCTGCAGGAGATTTTTCTATGGCTCCAGGGGGTCATCTCCCTAACTGACTCTGCCTCCTCAAGGAGACTTACCTGCATTTCTCAGTCTCCTCTGAACTGCTGAGAGGGCAAATCTGCTTAGAAATACAGACAATTCTGGGGTTCTGTAAGGTTCTGGATTCAATGAAATATAGCCAATGGCTTTTTCAATCACCTTTTTGGATAAAATAATTATTAAATAGCAATAAGGAAATATTATATTTAATAAATACATAATTAAATAACTAATAATAAATAATAATAGTAATAATAGTTAAAAATAGTATAATTCATTATGGAAAATTTAAAAGATGTGTACGTTCATAAGTATGCTCTGTATTTTCTGCCTACTCAGTATCTTCACTTGGATGTCAAATACGCATCAGTTGGAACCACCCTAAAACTTGTACCATCTCCAGGCTTGCCCAGCTCAGGACCCTATTCTTTCAGTTGCTCGTTCATTCTGGAATCCACTCTTTCTCACCCATACACCTAAATCCATTAGCAACATCTGTTGGTTCTTTCTTCAAAATCCACCCAAATCCAAACATGTTTCACAGAACTCTGCCACTTCTGTTCCAAACCACAGCTCTTGTGTGGATTACCATCGAGCCTCATTGCTGTGTCCCCTTTATGGCCTGGGCCCCCTATGGTCTATTCTCTGAAAGCAGCCAGGGATGTCTGTCTCTGGCATATGGGAGATGCAGGGCTCAATTTTCCTCCTGCCACAAACAACTAGAAAATCAGTCAAAATATAGGAAACATACATTTCCATACACAAACTCATACTAAATTTGTACATATGCATAGATCTGATTATGAACTTTCTGTTCTCTTCCACTGGTCTGTCTGTCTAATCCTCCACAAGCAAAATATTTTGATTATTGAAACTATATGATACATGTCAGTAACTGGTATGGTAAGTCTCACCGCATTAGCTTTCTTCTGTAAACTTTTCTTGGCTGACTCAGGTATTTCTTTTCCCAGGTGGATTTCATAAGGATTTCATTGGAATTGTTTTATATTTGTATATTTCTCTGATGATTAATGGATTTCTTCCAATATTAAGTCATCCAAGAATACAGAAAATAGCATACAACCTTGATGACTGTAGCTATATAATAAGTCTTGAACTTGGGTAGACAGTTTCGTCCCACTTTCTTCTTCTTTTTTCAGTTATTTTAGTTATTCTAGTTCCTTTACCTTTCCATATAAATTTTACAATAAGCTTGTCTGTATCTACAAGTTTCAGTCCTCCGTGAAGTTTTATGTTTTTTTCCCCATATAACTCTAGCACATTTGCTGTCAAGTATATTCCTAGATTTTTATTTTGTTTATTGTTACTGTGAACAGGGTAATTTTGCCATCATATTTTAATTGAATATTGTTATTGCTTTTTATGTATTTATTTCATAACTGGCCACTGCAAAACTTTGTGATCAGTATTAACTGTTCTCTTTTAGTTGATTCTGATTTCTCTTGAGACTTCTCCTTTGACCCAAGGAATATTTAAAAATTTGTCATTTAGTTTTCCTATCATCCTTCTGTTATTGATTTCCAGCTTGATCCCACTGTGGTCAGAGAACTCTCCCTACATGATTTAAATTCTTTTAAATTTGTTAAAATTTGTTTCATGGCCCAGGATATGGTTTATTTGGTATATGTCCCATGGACACCTGAAAAAAATATGTATTCTGCTGTTGGACAGAATATTCTATAAATGTTGATTAGATACTGTTGGTTGATAGTATTGTTGCCTATATTCTTGTTGATTTTCTGTTTAGTTTTTCTATTAATTGTTGAGAGAGAGCTGTTGAGGTCTCAGAGTATAATTGTAAATTTGTCTGTTTATCCTTCTGTTTCTATCAGTTTTTGCCTTACATAGAGATGGTCCTGACTTCTGCTGGTTCCACTTCTGATTTTTTGACTTTATGATGGTGTGAAAGTAATACACATTCAGTAGAAACCATACTTCAGACTTTGAATTTTGATTTTTTTCCCCCAGAATAACAATATGTGGTATGATCTTCTCTCTTAACTCTGGGAAGTGGCAGCAAACTGATGCTCCTAGTCAGCCATGTGATCATGAGAGTAAACAACTGATACATTTACAACCATTCTGTACCCATATGTCCATTCTGTTTTTCACCTTCAGTACACTATTCAATAAATTACATGAGATACTCAACACTTTATTTTTTTTTTTAAAGATTTTATTTATTTATTTGACACAGAGAGAGAAAGCACAAGTAAGCAGAGAGGCAGGCAGAGAGAGAGGGAGAAGCAGGCTCTCCACTGAGCAGGGAGCTGGATGTGGGGCTCGATCCCAGGACCCTGGGATCATGACCTGAGCCGAAGGCAGACGCTTAACCGACTGAGCCACCCAGGTGCCCCGATACTCAACACTTTATTATAAAATAGGCTTTCTGTTACTGTAGGATAATGTAAGTATACTGAGCATGTTTATGGTAAGCTAGGCTAAGTGATGATGTTCAAATAGGTTAGGTGTGTCAAATACATTTTCGACTTAAGCAATGTTTTCAGCTGGGATGGGGTTATTGGGATATAACCCCATCATAAGTTGAGGAAGGCCTATATTCTGCAGCTCTTTTGTTTGGTGCATACACAGTCAGGATTGCTGTCTTCTAGGTGGATTCACCCATTTATCATTATGTATTACCCTCTTTACCCCTGGTAGTTTTCTTTGCTCTGAAGTCTGCTTTATCTGATACTAATATATCCACTCCTATTTTCTTTTGAGTAAGGTTTGCATGGCATAGCTTTTTCCATCCTCTTACTTTTAACCTATCTATCTACATCATTGCTAAGAGTAAATGTTTTTGTTCCCCCCTCCTCCAAAATCATGTTATAACCAATCCCCAATATGTTGGCATTTGGAGGTGGGGCCTTTGGGAGGGCTCCGTCTCATGAATAGGAGTTTATAAAAAAGACCCAAGAGAGATCTTTCGCACATTCTGTGAAGACAATGAAAAGATGATCATCTGTGAACTAGGAAGTGGGCTGTCACCAGATACCAAATCTGTGGTGCCTTGATCTTCGACTTCCCAGTCTCCAGAACTATAAGAAATAAATATTTGTCATTTACAAATCACCCATTCTGTGGTATTTTGTTATAGCAGCCTGAATGGAGTAAGGCAATCATTATATTTGAAGTGAGTTTCTAACAGATAGTATGTATACTTGGGTCATGTTTTTCAGTCCAGTCTGCCAATCTGTCTTTTAGTTGGTGTGTTTAGGCTATTTACCTTAAATGTAATTATTGAAGGCTTAAGTCTGCTATTTTATTTTTTCCTCTTTATTCCTTCTGTTTTTATTTCTTTGTTTTATTTTTCCTTCCTTCCTATGGATTTTTTTTTTTAGAATTCCATTTTAATTTATCTATAGTGTTTTTCACTGTATATCTCTGTATAGCTTTCTTAGTGGTTGCTCTAGATGGTCCATTATACAGACATAACTTGTCACAGTCTACTGGTGTTGACATTTTACCAGTTTGAATGAAGTATAGAAACCTTGTTTCCCTTTATGTTCCTTTACCCCCCCCCACTGTATTTCTTGTGTATATATTTAGAATCACATTAGACAGTATTATAATTTCTTTAACTGTCAATTTAGAAAACTTCAGAGATGAAGGAAATGTATTTAACCATATTTTATTCTTTCTCTTGCTCTTTCTTCTTTCCTGATATTCCAGATTTCCTTCTTTCATAGCTTCATTTCTGTTGAGAGAACTTCCCTTAGCCATTCTTTGCAGGTAGTCTGCTGTCAATAAATTGCCTGAATTTTCCTTCATCTGAAAATGTCCTGATTTCTACTTTATTCCTAAAGGATATGTTCACTGGATATAGAATTCTGGGTCAACTGTCCTTTTCTTTCAACACTTGAAAATTGTTGTGCCACTTTCTTCTGATCTCTGGTTTCTGATGAGAAGTCTGCAATCGTCCAAACTGCTATTTTCCTGTAAGGAAGGCACTGTTGTCTCGTGCGGCTTTGAAGATAGATTCTTTGCCCTTTGCTTTAAGAAGTTTGACTACTATGGGGCGCCTGAGTGGCTCAGTTGGTTAAGCGACTGCCTTCAGCTCAGGTCATGATCCTGGAGTCCCGGGATCGAGTCCTGCATCGGGCTCCCTGCTCAGCAGGAAGTCTGCTTCTCCCTCTACGCTCCCCCATCTCATGCTCTCTCTGTCTCTATCTCATTCTCTCTGTCTCAAATAAATAAATAAAATCTTTAAAAAAAAAAAA
>NW_027736355.1:0-310 GCF_054177405.1 Leptonychotes weddellii | reverse complement strand
GGGCTATGATCAGAATTCGCTGAAAGCTCAGATGATGGTTAGCGTACTTTAGTAATAAGTATTAAGTTTATTAAGTACTAAGTATTTTTAAATTAAGGTGTGTACATTTTTAAATTTTTATTTATTTTTATTTTTAAATTTTATTATTAATTTATTTACATATATATTATATATAATATATAATAATATATATTCATAATATATAATATATAATAATATATTAATTATATATAATAATAATATAATAAAATAATAAAATAATTATAATTAATTAAATTTTATTTATTTATTTGACAGAGAGAGAGACAGC
>NW_027736354.1:0-310 GCF_054177405.1 Leptonychotes weddellii | reverse complement strand
AGTTTTGCAGAAGCTTTTATTAAATGTAAGGGGAAAGATTATCCAAAACTCCCTACTGATCAGGGGAGAATATCCATTCCTGAAATCAGGTGTACTTTCTTTGAGAGGCTTTACAATAGCAAACCTCACAAAGGCAACCAGAACTCTGAATTGTTTACTCTCTACACCTCAGATCCCTACAGTGTAGTAGAGGTGACAGCTGATGGTGACCGTTGTGGAAGCTGAGACTGATAAAATATGTGTTCACTCAGATTATTTTCCTGTTAAGACCTCCAGCTGCTATATTGGCAATACTTTATATTGGGCTGGT
>NW_027736353.1:0-310 GCF_054177405.1 Leptonychotes weddellii | reverse complement strand
TTCAAAAAACTTAAAAATCCACCCACTAGGTTGCTGTGTAAGAGAGGACCCTATAATGTATTCAAACCTTATGTAGATGATTTCTTGATTTTCTGTGCAACTTCTTTCCAGTTGAGCCAATGAATTAGGCTGGCTTATTCTGATTCACAGCAGTAAATGGCACCTGCCTTTTGGTTTCATTTGTTTGACTGGAGTTTTTATGGTGACACAAGAAAATGGCTTCAGAATAAAAGTCTCTTAATGAATATTTTTTTCTTTTTGACTTTTCAAACAATGGGACATTGTACTTCTTAACTTACTCTACCTGTAT
>NW_027736352.1:0-310 GCF_054177405.1 Leptonychotes weddellii | reverse complement strand
CCTTCTCAAGCCTCCCTACCTCCTCATCAGTGGTGCTGGCCACAGATGCCCCCCCACCCCCAGGCCACGGCCCTTGCCTGCCCCTTTCATTTTGACTCTCTCAGAGCCCACGCTCTGGGCCACCAACTGTGAGACCTCTTCTCCCTGCTTCCCACTCCGAGTGGGGCCCACTGTTTCTAGGAGCGAATCCTCCTTCGTGTTGTTGATGTGTCATCACTACCAGGATTCAGCACACGGGATCCCTGCAATCCTACCTGACAGTCAGGTCATCGGGGACTCTGGGCCTGACCCTTCCATGGACGTGGAACTG
>NW_027736351.1:0-310 GCF_054177405.1 Leptonychotes weddellii | reverse complement strand
GCCCGGCCCGGTGCTGCCCACGCCTCCGACAGTCTGCCCGCTGCTCCCCCAGGGTCTGCGGCCTCTCTTACTCGTTTCCTCTCCCGCTCCTGAGACTCCTCTTGCTCGGCTGGCCCAGCGCCCCGTCGACCCTCTCCCAAGAGCGGGCATCTCCCGCCCCGTGGGTGTTCCCCAGCCGCCCTCTCGATCGAGCCCCCTGTGCTGCCGCTGTGAGCGGCGTCCTTCCCCTGGTGTTCGGCTGCTCGGTGCCGCTTCTGTGTGCCTGTGGGTCGGGACTTCTGTTTCCGCTCTTCTGAGGGCGCGCGCTCGG
>NW_027736350.1:0-310 GCF_054177405.1 Leptonychotes weddellii | reverse complement strand
TTATTTTTATTATTTTTTAAAGATTTTATTCATTCATTTGAGAGAGAATGAGAGTGAGAAAGAGAGAGCACATGAGAGCAGGGAGGGTCAGAGGGAGAAGCAGACTCCCCACCGAGCAGGGAGCCCGATGCGGCACTCGATTCCGGGACTCCAGGATCATGACCTGAGCCGAAGTCAGTCGCTTAACCAACTGAGCCACGCAGGCGCCCTAAGAAAGGATTTTTTAGACAAGAAAAACAAACCATAAAAAAGATGAATGCATTTAAACACATTAAAATTTAAAATTCTTTACATCAATAGATACCATTAA
>NW_027736349.1:0-310 GCF_054177405.1 Leptonychotes weddellii | reverse complement strand
TCACATGGCCACCCCTGAGCTCCACAGATGGGAGGCAGGCTCCTGCAGGGAGGGGCATTGCAGTGCATCTGCACTGACTGGAAGACATATCCTGCCATATCCCAGTTTCCGAGACATTAAAAGGTAAAAAACTGCACATCCTGGAATTGAGGAGCTACAGAACGATCATACCCAGTAGACGGGCGAGGAACAGAGGCCGAGGTGGGTCACACAATGCCCCTGAGACCTTGGAGTGAAGGGGCTGGAGCTTTAGCCCAGGGATCACCAGCTCCACCTTACCTGGCCCCAGTGAGCCCTTAGGGAGGTGGCC
>NW_027736348.1:0-310 GCF_054177405.1 Leptonychotes weddellii | reverse complement strand
TAAATAAATAAATAAATATGACTCAGTTCTGGGTCCTCTTCTTGGTTTTATTTTTGGGGGGGGCGGGGAGGGAGGATGATCCATTTTCTTCTTTAAAAGCTGTAGTTATCGTACATATGCTGACAAATTCTTGATATTTAACATATTTCTGGCCCAAACTTCTCTGAGCTCCAGCCAGGTTCCTTATTCTGAAGTCCCCACTTGACATTCCCACTTGAATGTATGTAAAAAAACATGTCTGAAGCTGAATTTATGATCTTCATTCTCAAGCCTGGGTCTTTTCCAGCATCCTAATGTCAGTGAGTTACCC
>NW_027736347.1:0-310 GCF_054177405.1 Leptonychotes weddellii | reverse complement strand
TACTCTGGGTAAGTTCTCAAATCTTTCTAGTTATTTCTTCAAAATATTTAATACTCCATTAGGAAAAATTTCAAATACACTTTTAAGTATGGAGATAAATGTAACTATTAAGGCACACTCCCAAGGTTCCAGAAAACACTAAATTTACGTATACCATTAATCCACTATATTCAGAATTTTAAACATTTCTTTGGTACATCTAAATTTACTTATAGCTACCTTGTGTTCAGTGTCTAATGTGTGATTTTATGCTTTACTATTACTAATTACTGTTTAGAAACCTTCTAATTGCAATTTTAATTTTGCAGAC